>NC_135898.1:37450471-37569435 GCF_964194155.1 Cetorhinus maximus | reverse complement strand
TACACTTAACACCATCCTTAATGTAGTTTGCCTTCAAAACACATTGTCTGCTTGGCTGATTTAATATGTGAAACCCTGTTTATAGTTAGGTGGAGAGCGATCCTCTGTTCCACATAAACTGGCTGAAAACTCACAACCATCTGCAGGGGTTAGACATGTCAGGAAACATTACTTGAAGCTCATTGCTGTTCGAGTAAGAAGAGGTATAGAGCTTTAGAAATGGAAATGTAATGATTAAAAATTAGCTATTTGACTCTACCGATATGAGGGAATAAAGAAAGTCCCTTGCAGCCTCCCTGACACTAGCCATTATTTCATTCATAACTTATTGATCTTTGAAATAATGTAATGTTACCTTAATATCAAAACATATAGGGGGTGATTCTCCCTGGATATTTTCAGCACTAAAGAATCTTCAAGCTGGCCAAGAATGGGGTCCTGAGCTGAAAAGCCAGTCTGCCTGTGTTTAATGTGAGACGCCATCTTGGTAAAGGGATTGAAGCCTGGGCTAGGAATGTCTGCCCAGAGGATTGTCAAAGGGCTGATTGCCAATTAAAATGCCTGCTACGGCTCATTAATGAGGCTGCATGGCAGTTTGGCAGCAAATGCTTGTCCTATTGCCCTTTCCTAACTGTGGCCAGCTTAATTGTGGGGTAAATAAGTCAATGCTGAGGATTTTGAGCGCTATTTAACGCGCTTTTACTGTTCACTTACTGCTGGAGGTTTGAAGAGGACTTTTGAAACACATCAGGAGACTTTCTGGGACAGTGTGTCAAGACTTCACCAACGGTCTGTCAACATTTATTCTGGAAACTCTCTGAGGACTTCAGCTAAAAAAAAACGAGTGAGTGCTGTGCTAGTCTACCTTATTTGGACACCACGTAGGAGTCACTAGGAGAAAGGGAGTGTTTGATAATGGACCTCTTGCTAGGGATTCCCCTTGGAGGAATGGGAGGTGGGAAACGAAGCCAGGCCGAGCAACACCAGAGTTGCAAGAGGGTGAGGTGGACTTTCCCTCTGTGGGTACAGGCTATCCCCCCCCCTCCACCAGGACCTCCAGTACCATGTCTGAGAATCTGGGCACCCTCTCACTAAATCCTTGAGCCATCCTGAAGTCTGCCAGCCTCGCACACTCCATACCTTCAGTGGCAGTGGATGCAAGGAACCCACATATACTGCTCTGAAAAATAGTATCTAATCAGCATTTAAGTTCTAACCTGCAAATGTCTGAGGTAGCATCTCCGGGCAAGTTCAAATTATAGTGATTGTCAATGAAGCCAAAATCACATACTAAAACCAGACGTTCAAACAGGCATGTCATATCAGCAGAGCATCCATTCACTGCCTGTTTCCACCCTTTCACCAAAATAACCCCCATTGTATACGAACATGAGTAGACTTTTCAACCCTGGCTGCCTGCTCCACTATTTAATTAGATCATGACTTATCTGTACATTATGAGCATTTACCTGAACTTGATAACCAGACCCTAGCAAAAATCTAGCGACGGCAGTCTTGAAAGATTCTGTTGACCTCCAGCATCCACTCTCTTTGGGGAGAAAGTTTCAGATTTTCCACTATTTCCTGTGTGAATAAAGAATTTTTTGACTTCACGCCTGAATGGGCCAACTCCAACTGTATGATTATGTTCCTTTGTTCTTGGTTACATACGAACGTGCGAATTAGGAGCAGGAGTAGGCCACTCGGCCCCTCGAGCCTGCTCTGCCATTCAATAAGATCATGGCTGACTTGATTGTAATCTCAACTCCACATTCCTGCCTAACCCCAATATCCTTTCACCTCTTTGCCTATCAAGAATCTATCTAGCTCTGCCTTAAAAATATTCAAAGACTCTGCTTTGACCACCTTTTAAGGAAGAGAGTTCCCCCAACAGTGGAAAGAATTTCTCTTCTTTTCCCTATTAAATCATTTTAACATTTTGAATGCATCAATCAGTTAATCCTATAAACCAAACTTAACAGAACCAGTCTTCGTAACTTAACCCTTTTAGTCACAGTATCATTCTAGTGAATCTGCCCTACAACCCCTTCCAAGGCCAATATACCTTTCCTGAGGTGGGGTGCCCAGAACTGAATACAGTTGCAGCCTGGTTGGAGTTGTGTATAACTGGGTAAATGTGTATGCTTGCCTAAAACACCTTGGTTTCATTACCCTTTCACAGATTAAAAGTAGTTTAAATCAATTGTGTTTTAAATACAAAAACAAAGCATGCACATAAAGTTGGGATTTGTGGATTCTGAGTGTGGGACTTGGATTCTGCTGGGGTGTGTGGAACCAGGTGGGGTTCCAGAAGGAATTGGAAGGATTGGAGAGTCATGGACATGCTGGAAATCTACAGCAGATCAGTCGGCATCAGAAAATAATGAGGCTGAACCGTTTGGGCCTGACCCCTCATCAGACTGACCAACTGGCTGAGCAAGTCCTCATCCTTGTGTACCTTTGTGCCAGCGGGTCTCTGAGCTTTTGGTTGCCAGTTATTTTAAATCTTCCCTCCCACTTCCATCCTAACCTCACTATCCTCAGCCTCCTCGACTGTCCTAATGAAACTCAAAGTGAGCCTAAAGAATGGCACCTCATCTTTCCGATTGGCACTTTACCACCTACAGAACTCAACATTGAATTCAACAATTTCAAATCGCAACCTCCATTTTTTTGACCAGCAGTTATTGGTAATGATTCTGCTGTTACCATTTATACCTCCTCTAGACCCAACTTCTGTCTGTTTCTTGTCCCATTATCATCATCATTTGCCTTGTACAATCATCCCTTTTGTCATTTAATCTTTCCTGCCTTCCGCCCTATCCCTTTCTTCCCTTCCCTGCCTCCGTATCCGCTTAGAACCTGATACATCTCAAACTTTTCCCCGTTCAGATGAAAGGTCATTGACCTGAGGTGTTAATTCTGTTTTTCTGTCCACAGATACTGCCAGGCCTGCTGAATATTTCCAGCATTGTCTGGTTTTATTCCAGCATCTACACTATTCTGCTTTTGCATTTGTAGAGCACCTTTTATATAGTAAAAATGTCCCAAGGTCCACAGAGATAAGTAAAATATACAAATATATGCAGTAATTCATGTCATACAGGTTTCCTGTGTACTGCCTAGCTGTCACTGCTGCAGATGCAGATCATATCTCTGTAACACTCTCAGAATGCTGTTCTCCATGATGGTCTAAGCTGTGTGTATGTGCTCGAGGAGCTCTCAGTCTCTGCTGGTTGTTTATCTTTACACTGACCACAGTCCTCTTTACTTCTATCACCTCAACTTTATTTTTCAATGAATGCCTCTTTTGTGTGGAACAGATTCTGAGCTCATTAGCCCAGTGAAGTTTCTTCAGTTTATTTCTCAGCTCATTACAAAAATGCACACCTTATTTGGCCATATTAAAAAAAAATTTGTATATAATTGAATTGCCAATAACCGTTTTATTTACTATGTATGCTGTACTACAGAGGTGAATGAGGGGGGAGTAATTCAATTTTAATGCCTTTCTGAACATCAATTTGTCTAAAATTAAAGCAAAATACTGCAGATGCTGGAAATCTGAAATAAAAACAGAAAATGCTTTAAAAACTCAGCTGGTCTAACAGCATCTGTGGAGAGAGAAACAGAGTTAAAGTTTTGAGTCCATATGACTCTTCAGAGCTGAAGAAAAGTCATATGGACTCGAAACATTAACTGTTTCTCTCTCCACAGATGCTGCCAGACCTGCTGAGTTTTTCCAGCAATTTGTTTTTATATCAATTTGTTTAAACTTTTAAAAAAATAAATGTTCTGTTCTTTTTCAATGAACTGTGACTAATTTCCTTTGATCATATTCTGGGTACCTTTCAGGTAGGGGATTCCTAGAAGCCACAGCCTTGATGTTAAGGGGTGTTAGCATACGAATACTTAATATGCTCATCTCAAATTCACCACTGTTGTTTTAATAGAGGCATTCACTTGTTTAAAATTGAGGCCACTTGCCTTTGTTCGAACAGAGGACAGAGTAGTATCAGGCAAGCACATTGTAAGTTCTTGTATTTTCAGCACCTCTATCTCGATTTCAATCATACAAATCTCATACAGTATCTCTTTCAAATCTGGTAGGCAGCATTGCCTTCAAATCCTGCGTTTCTTTTTGAAAATGACCTTGCTGGGAGCTATCTGTCTACTGGACATTCATCCACCAGCCCCAATCAATCCTCACTTTATCACGCTAGCACAGAGATCACTCCCCCAGCTAAAAGCAGACAAGTGTCAGAACATCCATCTGTTGAATGTGTTTGAATTGTAGTGGTCAGATATATTTGGATCCCTATCCATAAATGGTTCCCATGTTCATTGAGTTGAATTAGTGTCAGTGTTTGTGCAATCTTCTTTTAAGCACACCTATCAGCAAAGTCACCTGACCAATCTAACAAAAAGGAGCTGTTGTTGCTTCAGGGCAGAGAGTATTCATCTCCGAAGGTGTAAGAGAAACCAAGAGGGTTGACTTGCTGCTCATTGCCAGTGAAAAATAACCTCTTCGCTTTTTGAAGAGCTCATTGCATGTATAGTATGTCTACTGAGTGAAAACTGCATAGCAGGTATATTCTAAACACAATGAGCATATTAAAAAGCCACCAGCAAAGAGAATCCAGGAGCCTGGCATGTGCTATTGGCACCATCTGTACTTTGACCAAAATGATGAAGGAACAGAGATGTAGTTCCAAATGACTTGCGTGACTTGGAGGGGAACTTGCGGGTGGTGGTGTTCCCATGCATCTGCTGTCCTTGTCCTTCCAGGTGGTAGAGGTTGTGGGTTTGGAAGGTGCTGTTTAAGGAGTCTTGGTGAATTCCTGCAGTGCATCTTATAGATGTCACACACTCTACCGTTGTGTATCGGTGGGGGAGAGAGTGAATGTTTAAGGTGGTAGATAGGGTGACGATCAAGCGGGCTGCTTTGTCCTGAATTGCAATAAGTTTCTCGAGTGTTGTTGCAGCTGCACTCATCCAGGGCAAGAAGAGAGTACTCAATCAGACTACTAACTTGTGCCTGGAGACTTTAGGGAGTTAGAGGTGAGTCACTTTTTGCAGAATACCCAGCCTCTTACCTACTTCAGTAGCCATGGCATTTATATGACTGGTACAATTGAGTTTCTGGTCAATGGCAACCCCTAGGGTATTTATTTGGCAATGATGCCATTGAAAGTCAAGGGGAGATTAAATTTTCTCTCGCTGAAGATGTTTATTGCCTCGCCCCCTGTGTGGTGTAAATATTACTTGCCATTTTGCCCAAGTCTGAATGTTGTCTGGGTTTTGCTACATGCAGGATCAGTAAGCAAAGTGGAATGGAGAAACATGTTGTAGCATTCTGGTACCCAACGTTTAAGTTATACATATAACTATAAGAATTAAACCGGAGTCTTACTCCTGATGCATGGGCCTCCAAGACAATGAACGTTTTTCCTTTTTGCTCCTTTTACAGAATTGAACAAAAACTGTCGAAAACCCTTTCAGCCTCCAAACATACGCTCAACATTTCTAGAAGGTGGAGCGAGTGGCAGATTACCACGGCAATATCACTCCGACATAGCCAGCATCAGTGGTCGGTGGTAGCCGTGAACTGGAACTTGCCTGCCCTTAGCTGGCACAAAGAAACAACTGAGTCAAGCTGGCACAGACTGCCGTGCGATGTTAACCCTGTGGAAAGCATTTACTGCACAGAGCCTTTGGTGTTTTTGGAGTTTGGATTACAAGGACCAAAGACGCCTTCATGTTGTGCAAATAATTGTGCCAAAATTGAAGAAAAAAACTGGCCAACATTATGTATTCCATGGTTGCCTTTTGCTGTTTCACCAAATATGGTACTAATCTATATGTAGACCAGAGAACAACAAGACCGTTAACACTAGCTTTCTTGCTTAATATTATTTATTAGAACACAAAAACTTAAATAATGCACTGAAATGTTAGGTTCTATGGTAGAATTAAACTCGAACCACTAACCCAAGTGCATTATGTGTATAGTTTGTAATGAGAGAGTAAGATGTGTTGTACTGCTGAGTAGAGAGACTTAAATGTAATTGCCTCTGCACTTTACATGTCCTGGTTTTCTAGACCTGTGGAAATGAGTTTTTTTTTCTCTGGTCTTCATATATAACAAATCTATCATTAGCAGCACTGAGGAAATGGAGCAGGCGTCTCATGCGAGTTGAATGAAGCTAGCATCCTTCTGGAGGCTTTGGGACTGCAGTCACAGGACAGCCTCGTTCCCCCACGGAAACAGTGTCTATACACATTGATGAAATCCGATTGCATTTTACTGCCATCTTAAACATGTTTACAGTATTCAATATGCTGGTTCTCTACTCTACAATGCTTGTAAAAACATAACTTTTTACATGTTTGTTGCACTCAGTTCTTTCATAGAATTTATGCCACAGGAACAGGCCATGTGGCCCAGCTGGTCTTTGCCAGTGTTGATGCTCCACACCAGCCTCCTCCCATCCCTCTTCTCCTAACCATATTGGCATAAGCTCTCCTTTCTTTCTTCCTTGTGTGCTTACCTAGCTCCCCCATAAAATGCATCTGTGCTTATATACCTCAACTACTCCCTATTGCAGTGAGTTTCACATATTGTTGATGAAAGTGCAGTCCATTTCAACTTTCCTTCTCTCTCCCCCCTTCCTCTCCTCCTCGTGACCCCGACAGAAGACAAGGCTTTCTCAATTTTACACCCACTTGGAAAGAGAAGATGCTGAACTCCCGCACTGGAGAGAGAGAGAGAGAACCCTTTCAATGAGCTCTCAAACTCGTTGTCTTCAGAGTTTGAAAATTGATTTCCTCATTGCTGGCTCCTTTTCTACCACTTTTTATGTAAAGAAGTTTTGCCTGAGCTTCCTGCTGGATTCCTTTGATTTATTATTTATTCACAAGTCATAACATTCCCAATGACTGGACCCACAGCAATGTCTGAGCTGGAACAATTTCAATGGCATAATGTTTTCCGAGGGCATCATACAATTGTGCAAGTGTGTAAGCACCAGTTGCTATTCTGTCGAGCCTCTACATTGGGAACGTAAAACCCAGAAGTGAATGTCTGCTTTTCAGAAGCTTTCCTGTGCGAATTGAGCTAGAGCTGAAATGGCCGTGTGACCAGTTGATATTGGCAAACCGTCTATCTTCATTTAGCTGCAAAGTTTATTTAAAAAAAACAAAAGGTAATAATGTCGGTTTGTGGGTCTACTTGGCACTGGATGAGGTCTGAAGCTGAAACAGATGGCTCTGAATAGCCTGCATGTTTATCTGGAAACTTCTGTTGCAGTTCAGTTTTGAATGCCATTCTTATTACCACTTGCAAGTGTTTTTATTTGTGGAGTTTTTATTTGCTGTTGGATCATATGAACAGAAGTAGATTGGAAAAGTATCTGGTTTATCTAGCCTGTCTCAAACTTAAGTGCACAGCCTTGTTTATCACAACGTATTCACCCCAGATAAAGAAACAAGCCCACTGGGGAAGAAGAATCTGGGAAATTCATCTCCAATCCCCTTCAGTGCAGAAAGTTAGTCCAGGAGACCACTTTGGCCCTGATCAATGTTTTAACGTACCTACCTTTTGTATGTGATGACCCTTGCCCCATTCAGAAAAAGTCCAGCCCTTGCTTGAAGGAATCAGCAAATCACTGCCCACTGCACAACCTGGTAGCCAGTTCCCATAAACCCACTAGTCTCTGGATGACCCCCACACATCTTGTCCTCCATCCTGGAGGACTGGACAATCTCAGCTGCCCATTTAACGCAGGACTGCCACCGATGATGTTTTTGATGAGCTGGTAAGAAGTGATGTTGACGAAAGTGCAGTCCATTTCAGTTTTTCTTGTCTTTCCCCACTTCCTATCCTCCTCATGACTTCAACTGAAGACAGCGCTTCCTCAATTTTACAAACACTGGAAGAAAAGGTGCCAAACTCCCACATTGGAGACAGAGAGAAGCCTTTCAATCAGTTTTCAAACTTATTGTCTTCGGAGTTTGAAAATCAATTTCCTCATTGTTCTCTCCTTTTCTAAGACCATCTCCAGTGCTCCTCACTTCAGTAACTCCTATAACCCTGGGAAGACCACAGACAATGCAAGCTTTCTGTGTTACTATTTTTCTTTGCTCTCTTTCTGTCATTGAAAGCTTAGCTCATTTTTTTTTTGCACTGACTCTTGTCTCCACATGCAGTTCTCCCAATACAGTTAACAAGCCCAAAGCAGTTTGAAGAATTAAGTGTTCACAATGTTTATGCTGGATCTATGAAGGTTTTTAGCTGAAATGAAGAAAATCTCCAAGTGCCTACCCATTCTGCTATCCGATTACATTGATGTTCAAGTCTAGATTGTCCTGTTCTGCCGGAGCAGGGCGAGCTATGGAGTCACCGATCAGTACTTATGCATAAGGACTTTAAAGACTCAAACCGCCATATAGAGTGTTTTGTGTAGCCAGCTTTAGGTAAACACCATTTTTGCTGCATGAGAGTGAAGTTAATGATAAAAAAATATGTGAATAGTTTAATATTGTTTTCTATTCTCAGTGGCAATTGTGCATATGGTCTGTGTAGATAATTGTTGGATTAATCGAAAACAAATTTGCACACTCAAAGGGAAGAGGCTAAGTTTGGTCACTTTTATATATAAAATGTAGTTTTATGATTTATTTTTTCTCAATTATTAGCCACTAAGAGGAAATCCATGTTTGTGAATCCCTCTAAAAGTCTTAAAAGTTAGCGATATATGTGTGTGTACACCAAAGTGAGGGCTGTTCAGTTTACAAAAACTAAACTGAAAGAATATTCTGTATGAAACACTGGAAGAATACTCGCTTGTCTCAAGTGTGAGGAGGTGCCATGCTAACCTTGTGTAGACTAACAGCAAGGTCCAATGACTATCTAATGGACAAAGCTGTTTGATTGTCAGCTTAAGTGGAAGGTTAAGAATAACTCAGTGCCTTGACTGATGATTTATCTGTAAATATAGCACAGATGTTTATTTTCAGTGTGTGTGTGGAGGGTGGTTTTGATGACCTTTTCATGATTTTTGATTAAAATGATATTGTTTATGAATAAGCTTTAACAAAGGGAATTTTCAACACAATTTTATGTTGTATTAAAAGATAATTTTATATATCTTTTTCTACCGTCTGTTGTGTAAGTATTTTGCATCTGCACAGAATCAAACATGCACACTGAAGTCATGGTACTACAGCAACTCCTTCCTAACCTGTCTGAATATGTCTTATGCGAAAGATCACTTTTGTATGAAGTTTATTTTGTTGCTTATCATGTGTGACAATTAAACAGTGAATTTTATCGTCTGATGCTTCAAATGCCAAGCAATAAATTCTTTAGCTAAAGAACAATATAATGTCAGTGAGAGAGAGAAGGTGAAGGAGTGTGCCTTTTTATGACTCAGATTGCTTGGATTTTTTTTCAGAACATTCAATGATCCATTGTAGTTGGACAGGTGGTGCATTTCTCATAGTGCTTTGTTTGAAAGATGCCAATTTTAATATTGCATAACAGTGGGATCTGCTGCTTGGACACAATTACACTCTTTGTATTTTTCCTTGCAATCTATCTCAGTACACTTGCTGCTTTCTAATGCAAGTTTCTTTCATCTGCCGCTTGTGGACCAGTGCATCGCTCCTCATTTTTATGTCGATAGGTAGAGATATCAGGAAGGTGGTGGTGGTGTAGTGGTAATGGCACTGGACTAGTGATCCAGAGGCCCAGGCTTATGTTCTGGGAATATGGATTCAAATCCCACCATGGCAGCTGGAACCTGGAACTGAAAGCTAATAGTGACCATGAAACTATCATCAATTGCTGTAAAAACCCATTTGGTTCACTAATGTCCTTTAGGGAAGGAAATCTGGCCTACATATGACCTACAGCAATGTGGTTGACTCTTAACTTGCTTAGCAGTTGTATCAAGCTGCTACGAAGTCAAAAAGGAATGAAACCAGACTGACCACCTGGCATCAGCCTAGGCACCGGAAATGACAGCAGCGCTATAAAGTGGCACTTACTCAGCAATAACCTGCGCACTGAGGTTCAGTTTGGGTTCCATTGAGCCATAGAAAAGTTACAGCGTGGAAAGGGGCCATTCAGCCAATCATGCCTGCACCGGCCAAGAAAAGAAATAAATAAATTATCCGCTCATTTTAATCCCACTTTCCAGCACCTTGCAGGTTACAGCACTTCCAGATCCAAGTACCTTTTAAATGAGTTGTGTTTCAGCCTCGACCACCAATGTAGGCAGTGAATTCTAGATGTCCACCACCCTCTGGGTAAAAGGTTTTTCCTTATGTCTGCTCTAACCCTTCTAACAATCACCTTAAATCTATGCGCCCTAGTAAATGACCCCTCAGCTTGGGGAAACCGGTCTTTTCTGTCTGCCCTATCTAGGCCCCTCATAATTTTGTACACCTCAATTAGGTCACCCCTCAGCCTCCTCTTCTAAGGAAAACAACCCTGAGTATTGCTGAAAAAGAGACATGTCTAAGCTTTTTGTCTTGCACTCATCAAAACACTTTGCAAGAATACCTATATGAGGGGAAAACAGCATTTTATACTGCATGTGAAGAGCGTGCTGGTTGGTTGGCAAGTGGCATTGCCATGGAGAATGCACCAGTAACAGTGACTGACTGTTAACTGCCAAGCATTGTTTTAAAATTTAAACCAGGCAGCTTTACCCTGATCGGTCAAAGCATTGCCCTGAAGAATGAGTCAGCGAATGGCTATCACTTATTTGTTTAGCTGAAACAGGTGCATGTGTGTAAAAAAGACAATGTTCTTTCTGTCTACAAACAACCCTAGCCTATCCGATCTTTCCTCATAGCTGTAATTTTCCAGCCCTGGCAACATTCTTGTAAATCTTCTCTGTACTCTCCGCAGCGCAATTATGTCCTTCCTGTAACATGGTGACCAGAACTGTACACACAATGCCAGCTGTGGCCTAACCAGCATTTTATACAGTTCCAGCATTATGTCCCTGCTTTTGTATTCAATACCTCCAATAAAGGAAAGCATTTCATATGCTTTCTTTACTACCTTGTCCAACTGCCCTGCCACATTAAAGTACCTGTGGACATGCACTCCAAGGTCTCTCACTTCCTCTACCCCTCTCAATATCCTCCCATTTATTGAGTATTCTCTTGCTTTGTTTGCCGTCCCCAAATGCATTCCCTCTCACTTTTCCGGATTGAATTCCATTTGCCCCGTTTCTGCCAAACCATTAATATAATTCTGGAGACAACAGCTATCCTCTTCACTATCAACTACACAGCCAATGTTTGTCATCTGCAAATTTCCTGATGATGCTTCCCACATTTAAGTCCAAATCATTAATATAGACGACAAACAGCAAGGGCCCCAACACTGAGCCCAGTGGAACACCACTGGAAACCACTTTCCACTCGCAAAAACATCCATCGACCATTACCCTTAGTTTCCTGGGCTCAGCCAGTTTTGGATCCAACTCGTCACATTCCCCTGCATCCTATGGGCTTTTACTTTTCTGACCAGTCTGCCATGTGGGACCTTGTCAAATGCCTTACCAAAATCCAGACAACATCCACTGCATTACCCCCATTGAACCCCTTGTTACTTCCTCAAAAAATTCAATTAAGTTAGTAAGACACGATCTTGCCCTAAAAAACAACCATGCTGACTATCCCTGATCAATCTGTGCCTTTCTAAGTGACAGTTTATCCTGTCTGTCAGAATTGATTTCAATAATTTGCTCACCACCGAAGTCAGGCTAACCGGCCTATAATTTTCTGGCCTATCCCTCGCACCCTTTTTAAATAATGGTACAACGTTCACAGACCTCCGAACTTCTGGTACCTCATCTGTATCTAGTGAGGATTGGAAAATGATCCTCAGAGCATCCATTATTTCCTCCCTGGCTTCCTTTAACAGCCTGGGATACAATCATCCGGCCCTGATGATTTATCCACCTTCAAGGATGCCAGTCCCTCCAGTACTTCCTCTCTCATTATACTTATTGTATCTAATATTTCACACTCTTCCTCCTCAACTGGAATGTCTGCTTCAAAACTCTCCTTAATGAAGACAGAGACAAAGTACTCATTGAGAATTCTGCCCACATCTTCAGCATCAATGCACAAGTTACCATGTACATCTCTGATAGGCCGCACCTTTTTCTTAGTTATTCTCTTGCTCTTAATGTACTGGTGAAACATCTTAGGATTTCCTCTGATTTTACCTGCCAATATTTTTTATATCCTCTCTGCTTTCCTAATTTCTATTTTTATTTCATCCCTATGCTTTCTATACTCTTCTAGGCTTTCTACAGTATTAAGCTTTTCGTGACTGTCATAAGTTCTCTTTTCTGCTTTATCTGGCCTGTATGCTTCTGGATAACCAGGGGCTTTAGATTTGGCAGTACCATCCTTGCTCTTTGTGGGGACATGTCTACACTGTGTCCGTAGAATCTCGCTTTTGAATGCCTCCTACTGATTTGACACTGTTTTCCCTTCTAATAACTGTAACCAGTCTGCTCTCACCAGCTCACCTCTCAGCTTTGTAAAATTTGTCTTCCCCCAATTTAAAACTTTTACTCCTGTTCAATCCTTGTACTTTTCCATAGTGATGTTAAATCTAACAGTATTATGGTCGCTATCTCCAAAATGGTTCTCTACTGCTACTTCATCCACTTGCCTAGCTTCATTTCCTAAGACTAAATCTAGAATCTCACCCCGCCTCGTTGGACTTGTTACACGCTGGCTAAAAAGGTTCATTTGAATGCAGCTCAAGAATTTTGTGCCCTCTGTGCCCTTCACACTGTTCGTATCCGAGTTGATATCAGGGTAGTTGAAGTCACCAACTATTACTGTCCTGTTGTTTTTGCTCTCAGAAATCTGTTTATATATTGGCTCTTCTATCCCCCTCCCACCATTTGGTGGTCTATAGTACACTCCTAGCATTGTGGCTGCTCCTTTTTTTTATTTTTGAGCTCAACCTACATGGCTTCATTTGATGATTCATTTAGTATATCATCCTTCCTCACAGCTGCAATTGATTCTTTAACCAATAATGCCACACCCCCACCTTTTTTATCCCCCTCTCTATCCTGCCTGAAAACTCTATATCCAAGGATGTTGAGCTGCCGTTTTTGCCCCTCTTCAAGCCAGGTTTCTATTACAGTGATGATATCATGCTGTCGTGTGTCTATCTGTGCCCACAGCTCTTTGGCTTTATTTACTAAACTCTCTGCATTTACATATACACTTTTTAACACTGCCAAATTCCTCTGCTGTACACTTTTTAACTTGTGCTGCTTCTGTCTTTCAGAGTCACTCACTATTTCTCCATCTCCCTTCCCCTGCTCTGAATTTGCCCTCAGGTTCCCACGCCCCTGCCAATCTAGTTTAAACGTACCCCCCACCCCTTCAACAGCACTAGCAAATCTCCCTGCAAGGATATTCATCCCAGTCCTGTTTAGATGTAGACTGTCTGGCTTGTACAGGTCCCACCTTCCCCAGAACCGGTCCCAATGTCTCAGAAATCTGATGCCCTCCTTCCTACACCAGCTTTCCAGCCACCTGTTTAAAAATTGCTCAATTCTCCTATTTTTATACTCACTTGCACGTGGGACTGGGAGTAATCCTGAGATACTGCTTTAGAGGTCCTGCTTTTCAATCTCCCTCCTAGCTCCCTAAAAATCTGCGTTCAGGACCCCATCCCCTTTCCTAGCTAGGTCATTGGTACCAACGTGGACCACAACCTCTGGCTGATCACCCTCCCCCAGAAAATGTCCTGTAGCTGCTCCGTGACATCCATGACCTTGGTGCCAGGGAGGCAACATACCATCTGGAAGTCATGTCTATGCTCACAGCAATGCCTGTCTGTTCCCTTAAGTATGAATCCCCGATCACTACTGCCCTTCCTCTCTTCTTTCTCCCCTCCTGTACAGCAAAGCTGTCTGTGGAGCCACAAACTTGTTTCAGTATCCAAAACAGAAAACCAATTGGTGAGCGGGACCCCAGGGTTCCCTGCACTACCTGCCTGGTTCTCTTGACCTGCCTGCGGTCACCCATTCACTTTCTACCTCCATGCTCCTAAACTGTGGTTTGACTGCCTCTCTGAATGTGCTATCCACGTAGCTCTCAGACTGGCGGATGAGCCACAAGAAAAAAGTACCTCCGTCCCCTCCTCACCGAACTCCCTTACTCACCAAACATTCAATAATTCCAGTCTGAATAGCTGCACTCCTGCCAGGGCCACTCATCTCCTGACCTCATTACAGCCTTGGTCCAAACATTGACATCACCTCTTGAGTTCAGCTCTTTTGTCTGAGATTTTTTTATTCAATCATGTGGTGTGGGCGTCCCTGGCTAGGCCAGCATTTATTTCCCATTGTTAATTGCCCTTGAGAAGGTGGTGGTGAGCTTCCTTCTTGAACCGCTGCAGTTCATGTGATGTAGGTACACCCACCGTGCTGTTAGGAAGGGAGTTCCAGGATTTTGACCCAGTAACAGTGAATGAACCGTGATATATTTCCAAGTCAGGATAATGAGTGACTTGGAGGGGAACTTCCAGGTGGTGGTGTTCCCCTCTATCTGCTGCCCATGTCCTTCTAAATGCTTAAAAGCAAAATACTGCGAATGCTGGAAATCTAAAAGAAAAACAAAAATAGCTGGAAAAACTCACCAGGTCTGACAGCATCTGCAGAGAGGAATACAGTTAACATTTCGAGTCCGTATGACCCTTCATCAGAACTGAAGAGAAATAGAAATGAGGTGAAATATAAGCTGTTTAAGGGGAGGTGGGACAGGTGGAGCTGGATAGAGGGCCAGTGATAGGTGGAGGCAAAGGAGAGATTGCCAAAGATGTCATAGACAAAAGGACAAAGGGGTGTTGACGGTGGTGATATTAGCTAAAGGATGTGCTAATGGTGACATTAAGGGTAGAAAGCAGGATGAGAAAATGACAGATGGCCCTAGTGGGGGTGGATGGGGGGGAAGGCATTGAAATAGGCTAAAAGGTGGAGGTAAAACAATGGATGGAAATAAATTAAAAATAATAATAGAAATAGGTGGGAAAAGGAAAATATATTTTAAAAAAATGTATATATAATAATTATTAGAAAAAAGGGGATCGGAAAGTGGGTGGGGTTGGAGGAGAGAGTTCATGATCTGAAATTGTTGAACTCAATGTTAAGTCCTGAAGGCTGTAAAGTGCCTAATTGGAAGATGAGGTGCTGTTCCTCCAGTTTGCATTGAGCTTCACTGGAACATTGCTTCACTTGAAAGGAGTGTTTGGGCCCTTGGACGGTGAGGAGGGGGGAAGTAAAGGGGCAGGTGTTGCACCTTCTGTGATTGCATGGGAAGGTGCCATGGGAGGGGGTTGAGGTGTAGGGGTGATGGAGGAGTGGACCAGGGTGTCCGGAGGGAAAGATCCCCGCGGAATGCTGCCAGGGGGGTGAAGGGAAGATGTGTTTGGTGATGACATTATGCTGGAGTTACCGGAAATGGCGGAGGATGATCGTTTGAATGTGGTGGGGTGGGGTGATAAGTGAGGACAAGGGAGACCCTATCATGGATCTGGGAGGGAGAGGAAGGAGTGAGGGCAGATGCACTGGAGATGGGCCTGGACATGGTTGAGGGCCCTGTCAACTACCGTGGGTGGAAAACCTTGGTTAAGGAAGAAGGAAGACATGTCAGAAGAACTGTTTTGGAAAGTGGCATCATCGGAACAGATGCGACGGAGACAAAGGAACTGAGAGAATGGGATGGAGTCCTTACAGGGAGCAGGGTGTGAGGAGCTGTAGTCGAGGTAGCTGTGGAAGTCGGTGGGCTTGAAATGAATATTGGTGGAGAGCCTATCACCAGAAATTGAGACAGAGAGGTCAAGGAAGGGAAGGAAAGTGTCAGTGATGGACCATGTGAAAATGATGGAGGGGTGGAAATTGGAAGCAAAATTAATAAATTTTTCCAGGTCCTGATGAGAGCATGAAGCAGCACTGAAGCAGTCATCGATGTACCGGAGAAAGATTTGTGGGAGGGGGCCTGAGTCTCTTTATGGGGTATGTGGAACTGGATAGACTGTCCACCAATATTCATTACAATCCTACCGACTCCCACAGCTACCTTGACTACAGCTCCTCACACCCCACTTCCTGTAAGGACTCCATCCCATTCTCTCAGTTCCTTTGCCTCCGTCGCACCTGTTTCGATGACGCCACTTTCCAAAACAGTTCTTCTGACATATCTTCCTTCTTCCTTAACCGAGGTTTTCCACCCACGGTGGTTGACAGGGCCCTCAAACGTGTCCAGCCCATCTCCCGCGGATCCACCCTCACTCCTTCCTCTCCTTCCCAGAACCATGATAGGGTCTCACTTATCACCCCACCTGCCTCTGCATTCGAAGGATCATCCTCCATCATTTACGCCAACTCCAGCATGCTGCCACCACCAAACAAATCTTCCCTTCACCCCACCCCACCCCTGCGGCATTCCGCAGGGATTGTTCCCTCCAGGACACCCTGGTCCACTCCTCCATCACCCCCTACACCTCAACCCCCTCCCACGGCACCTTCCCATGCAACTGCATAAGGTGCAACACCTGCCCCTTTACTTCCCCCCTCCTCAACATCCAAGGGCCCAAACACTCCTTTCAAGTGAAGCAGTGCTTCACTTGCACTTCCCTCAATTTAGTCTACTGCATTCGCTGCTCCCAATGCGGTCTCCTCTACATTGTGGAGACCAAACGCAGACTGGGTGACCGCTTTGCGGAACACCTTCGGTCTGTCCGCAAGCATGACCCAGACCTCCCAGTCACTTGCCGTTTCAACACTCCACCCTGCTCTCATGCCCACATGTCTGTCCTTGGCCTGCTGCAATGTTCCAGTGAAGCTCAATGCAAACTGGAGGAACAGCAGCTCATCTTCCGACTGGGCACTTTACAGCCTTCCGGACTTAATATTGAGTTCAACAACTTCAGATCATGAACTTTTCCCTCCATCCCCATCGCCTTTTCAATCCCCTTTTTTCTAATAATTATTATATATATATATATATTTAAATATATTTTTCTTTTCCCACCTATTTAGAACCATAGAACACTACAGCACAGAAAACAGGCCATTCGGCACTTCTAGTCTGTGCCGAAATATTATTCTGCTAATCCCATTGACCTGCACCCAGTCCATAACCCTCCAGACCTCTCCCATCCATGTATCTATCCAATTTATTCTTAAAACTTAAGAGTGAGCCCGCATTTACCATGTCAGATGGCAACTCATTCCACACTCTCACCACTCTCTAAGTGAAGAAGTTCCCCCTAATGTTCCCCCTAAACCTTTCCCCTTTCACCCTAAAGCCATGTCCTCTCGTGTTTATCTCTCCTAATCTAAGTGGAAAGAGCCTACTTGCTTTTACTCTGTCTATACCCCTCATAATTTTGTAAACTTCTATCAAATCTCCCCTCATCCTTCTACGCTCCAAGGAATAAAGTCCTAACCTGTTTAATTTTTCCCTGTAACTCAACTCCTTAAGACCCGGCAACATCCTAGTAAATCTTCTCTGCACTCTTTCAATCTTACTGGTATCCTTCCTGTAATTAGGCGACCAGAACTGCACACAATACTCCAAAGTTGGCCTCACCAATGTCTTATACAACCTCACCATAACATCCCAACTCCTATATTCAATACTTTGATTTATGAAGGCCAGTATGCCAAAAGCTTTCTTTACAACCCTGTCTACCTGTGATGCCACTTTCAGGGAATTTTGTATCTGAACTCCCAGATCCCTTTGTTCCTCCGCACTCCTCAGTGCCCTACCATTTACTATGTATGTCCTACCTTGGTTTGTCCTTCCAAAATGCAACACCTCACACTTTTATGCATTAAATTCCATCTGCCATTTTCTGGCCCATTTTTCCAGTTGGTCCAGATCCCTCTGCAAGCTTTGAAAGCCTTCCTCGCTGTCCACAACGCCTCCAATCTTAGTGTCATCAGCAAACTTGCTGATTCAATTTACCACATTATCATCCAAATCATTGATATAGACAACAAACAACAATGGTCCCAGCACAGATCCCTGAGGCACACCACTAGTCACAGACCTCCAGTCTGAGAAGCAATCATCCACTACCACTCTCTGTCTTCTCCCACACAGCCAATTTCGAATCCAGTTTACAACCTCTCCGTGGATACCAAGTGTCTGAACCTTCTGAACTAACCTCCCATGTGGGACCTTGTCAAAGACCTTACTAAAGTCCACGTAGACAACATCCACAGCCTTTCCTTCATCTACTTTCTTGGTAACCTCCTTGCAAAACTCTACAAGGTTCGTTAAACACGACCTACCACGCACAAAGCCATGCTGACTATCCTTAATCAGCCCTTGGCTGTCCAAATAATTGTATATCCGATCTCTCAGAACACCTTCCAATAATTTACCTACTACTGACGTCAGGCTCACTGGCCTGTAATTGCCTGGTTTATTTTTGGAGCCTTTTTTAAACAACGGAACAACATGAGCTACCCTCCAATCCTCTGGCACCTCACCCATGGCTAAGGACATTTTAAATATTTCTGCCAGGGCCCCTGCAATTTCTACACTAGTCTCCCTCAAGATCCGAGGGATTTATCTACCTTTATTCGCTGTAAGGCAGCAAGCACCTCCACCTCTTTAATCGCTATATGTTCCATGACACTACTGTTTGTTTCCCTTCCTTCCTTATACACTATGCCAGTTTCCTGAGTAAATGCTGATGCAAAAAAGCTGTTTAAGATCTCCCCCATCTCATGAGGCTCCACATATAGACGACCACTCTGATCTTCAAGGGGACCAATTGTGTCCCTTACTATCCTTTTACTTTTAATATACTTGTAGAAACCCTTCGGGTTTACCTTCACATTATCTGCCAAAGCAACCTCATGTCTTCTTTTTTGCCTTCCTGATTTCCTTCTTTAGTACTTTCTTACATTTTCTATACTCTACAAGTACCTCATTTGCTCCTTGTTGCCTGTACCTGCTATACAGCTCTCTCTTCTTCTTAACCAGATCGCCAATATCCCTTAAAACCAAGGTTCCCTATGCCTGTTAACTTTGCCTTTAATCCTTACAGGAAAATGCAAACTCTGCACTCTCAAAATTTCGCCTTTGAATGCCTTCCACTTACTGAACACATCCTTGTCAGAAAACAAGTTATCCCAATCCACTCTTCCTAGATCTTTTCTCATTTCCACAAAATTGGCCTTTCTCCAATTTAGAATCTCAACTCGAGGACCAGACCTATCCTTATCCATAATTAACTTAAAACTAATGACATTGTGGTCACTGTGTTCGCCTACACATACTTCTGTCACCTGACCTGTCTGGTTCCCTAATAGGAGATCAAGTATTGCATCCTCTCTATTATTTCTATTATTATTTTAAAATTTATTTCCATCCATTGTTTTACCTCCACCTTTTAGCCTATTTCAATCCCTTCCCCCCACTCCACCCCCATAGGGCTATCTGTCACTTGCTCATCCTGCTTTCTACCCTTAATGTCACCATTAGCACATCCTTTAGCTAATATCACTACTGTCAACACCCCTTTGTCCTTTTGTTTATGACATCTTTGGCAATCTCTCCTTTGCCTCCCCCTATGACTGGCCCTCTACCCAGCTCCACCTGTCCCACCCCCCTTAAACAGCTTATATTTCACCTCTTTTCTATTTCTCTTCAGTTCTGATGAAGAGTCATATGGACTCAAAATGCTAACTCTGTCTTCCTCTCCACAGATGCTGTCAGGCCTGCTGAGTTTTTCCAGCTATTTTTGTTTTTGTTCCTTCTAGATGGTAGTGGTTATGGGTTTGGAAGGTCTTGTCTAAGGAGCCTTGGTGAGTTCCTGCAGTGCATCTTGAAGATGGTACTGTTAGAATCATATCTCTTGAGGGTGAATTTCTCTTTTGTAAAATGGAAGGACTTGGCATTAACTGGACATTTGGATGCTAATCTCGGATTTTTTATAAAGAAGGTCATAAATTCTCCTTGGAAGTGTCAACAAGGAGGCCTCTTCCAAGAAATCACCTGACCTATATGGTACTTGAGAAGAAGTTGTTTGTTTGTTTTGAATTGCAAAGCGCCTTAATTAATGAAAAGCTAGAAGACAAAAAGGCAATCACATAGCAGAGGCAAACCTTCAGTTTGAATGTGTTGTTTTGCTTTGTCTTGTTGGAGAACAAGCTGAGGAAGGAAGGCTACCTTAACTGACTCTCTCTCTCTCTGTTGCCTAAAATTGTGTGTGTGGCTATCAACCTGTAACCAGAGAACCCTCATCTGAGTGTAACTAGTCTACATTTGGACTGCAAAGCGGAGACCAGTTGGTGAGAGCTTCCACACAACCACCAGGACCAGTGGCCTGTCTTCACACGAGGGAACTCCAGGCCGACAGTGTCGAGACTCTGTGGACTTTATCCTTTATTTTATAATACCCATCCTCCAAACCCAATCTCCACAGAGGAACTCTATCTGTTTGTCCTTTGTTTGACTGTGTGTGTGCTGGGGGAGTTATTTAGGAAGAGGTAGATAGTCATACTTCCTGATTACATTTGTGTGTTAACTGATACTTGCAACTTGTTAAAAGATGTTTTGTTTTAAAATAAATTAATCATTCTGAGTTTTAAACAAGAAGCCTGGTCAGAGTCTCTTTTCTTCTGGGTACTAGAGGTATAGGTACACAATTGGCCATTTTGGTGAGAAAATTAAACATTAAAGTTAATGGTAGGGCCTGCAGAATATTGGGGCTTGATAATTCGCGTAGTCCTCCCATCCCGGCTGTAACAGTGCACACTGCTGCCACCGGCCGTCAGTGGTGGAGGGAGTGGATGTTTATGGGTGTGGTGCCAATCAAGTGGGCTGCTTTGTCCTGGATGGTGTCAAGCTTCTTGAGTGTTGTTGGAGCTGCACTCATCCAGGCAAGTGGGGAATATTCCATCACACTCCTGACTTGTGCCTTGTAGATGGTGGACAGGCTTTGGGGAGTCAGGAAGTGAGTTACTCACCGCAGAATTCCGAGCCTCTGACCTGCTCTTGTAGCCACAGTATTTATATGGTTAGCCCAGTTCAGTGTCTGGTCAATGGTAACCCCCAGGATGTTATTAGTGGGGGATTCAGCGATGATCATGCCATTGAATGTCAAGGGGCAATGCATTCCCACCATGGTTGGGTCTAGGACACTGTCCTGAGGAACTGTTGAAGCAACATCCTGGGGCTGAGATGATTGACCATCCAACAACTTGACTGAGTACCAGCATAACCCAGTTTTAGGCAGCTACAAACATATGAAATAAGAGCAGAAGTGGGCCATTCGGCTCCGCCATTCAATAAGGTTATGGCTGATCTGTTTGTTTCGAGTTCCACATTCCCATCTACCCGTGATAACTTTTGATTCCCTTGCCTAACAAGAACCTATCTACCTCTACCTTAAAAATATTCAATGACCCCGCCTCCACTGCCTTCTGAGGCAGAATGTTCCAAAGTTGCACAACCCTCTGAGAGAAAAAAATTTCTCCTCATCTCTGTCCTAAAAGGGTGGCCCCTAATTTTAAAGCAGTGCTCCCTAGGTCTGGACTCACCCACAAGAGGAAACATCCTTTCCATGTCCACCTGTCAAGGCCATTCAGGATTTTATATACTTGAATCAAATCATCCCTCACTCTCCTAAACTTCAGTGGAAACAAACCCAGTCTGCTCAACATTTCTCATAAGACAACCCATTTATTCCAGCTATAAATCCAGTAAACCTCCTCTCAACCGCCTCCAATGCATTTCCATCCTTCCTTAAATAAGTATTCAAGGTACGGTCTCACCAATGCCCAGTATAACTGGGCATGCTTTTATGTTCAATTCCTCTCATAATAAAGGATAGCATTCCATTTGCCTTCTTGATTACATGCTGTACCTGCATACTAACTTTTTGTGACTCATGCATGAGAACACCTTGATCCCTCTGCACCTCAGAATTCTGCAGTCTTTCTCCAATTAAGTCATACTCTGCTTTTTTATTCTTCCTGCCAAAGTGAGAAACTTCACATTTTCCCACATTATACTCCATCTGCCCACCCATTCAATTTCTCTGTATCAGTCTTCAAACTCCTTATGTCTTCTTCACAATATACTTTCCTACCTCCCTTTGTGTCAACTGCAAACTTAGCTACCATGCTTTCGCATCCCTCATCTAAGTCATTGATGTAAATTGTAAAACATCCCCTGCGCAACTCCACTCGTCACACCCTGCCAATCACACAAAGACCCATTTATACATACTCTGTTTTCTGCCAGCCAGCCAATCTTTTATCCAAGATAATATGTTACCCCTTATACCATGAGCTTTTATTCTCTGCAATAACCTTTGATGTGGTGCCTTATCAAATGCCTCCTGGAAACCCAAGTACAGTATGTCTACAGGCTCCCGTCTATCCACTGCACATGTTACTCCTTCAAATAATTCTAATATATTGGTTTAACATGATTTCCCTTTCATAAAACCATGCTGACACTTCCTGATTACCTTGTGTTTTTCTAAGTGCCCGGCTATAACCACTTTAATGATTGATTCTAACACCACCCCCATGATAGACATCAAGCTAACTGGCCTATGGTTTCCTGTTTTCTGACTCCTCTCTTCTTGAATAGAAAGATTATATTTGCTATTTTCCAGTCTGATGGAACCTTTCCAGAATCTAGGGGATTTTGGAAAATTAACACCAGCGCATCTACTACCTCATTAGCTGCCTCTTTTAAGACTCTAGGATGAAGTCCATCAGGACCCGAAGACTTGTCAGCCCACAGCTCCATCAGTTTGCTCAGTGCCGCTTCCCTAGTAATTGCAATTTCACCAAGTTCCCCCTACCTTCCACCTCCTGATTTACAACTATTACTGGAATGTTTTTTGTATCCTCTATAGTGAAGAAAATAGCAAAATATTTGTTCATTTAATTTGCCATTTCTTTATTATCACTATAAAGTCCCTGTTCTCACTCCCTAGAGGGCCAGCACTCACTTTACCTACTTTTTTCCTTTTTAAATACCTATAGAAACTCTTGCTATCCATTTTTACATTTCTAGCTAGTTTCATCTTGTTCTCTAATTTATTTCTCTTGATTAACCTTTTGGTTATTCTCTGCTGTTCTTTATATTCTGACCAATCATCTGACCTGCCATTCATCTTTGCACATTTATATGCCTTT
Source organism: Cetorhinus maximus (assembly GCF_964194155.1). Classification (NCBI taxonomy): domain Eukaryota; kingdom Metazoa; phylum Chordata; class Chondrichthyes; order Lamniformes; family Cetorhinidae; genus Cetorhinus; species Cetorhinus maximus. The sequence goes on along the minus strand of NC_135898.1, from coordinate 37,546,201 downwards.
TCCTTAAGTTTGATGCTTTCTCTAACTTCTTTAGTTAACCACAGATGGCGGGACCTCCCTTTAGAATTTTTCTTTATAGTAGGAATATACCATTCTGAGTATTCTGAAACATCTCCTTAAATGTCTTCCACTGTTTCTCTATTGATCTATCCCCTAGCCTAGTATCCCAGTTCACTTCAGTTAGCTCAGCTTTCATGCCCACATAGTTGCCCTTATTTAAGTTTAAAATACTAGTGTTAGATCCACTCTTCTCCCTTTCAAACTGGATGTAAAAGTCAATCATATTATGCTCGCTGCTACCTAGGGGTGCCTTTACCCTGATGTCATTAATTAATCCTGAGACATTACACAATACCAAGTGTAATAAAACCTGCTCTCTGATTGGTTCCGGAACATGCTCTTCTAAGAAACTATCTCGAAAGCATCCTATGAACTCCTCATCCAGGTTACTACTGCCAATCTGATTTTTCAAGATTATATGTAGATTAAAGTCACCCATGACTATTGCCGTCGATGAAATTGAGATACCTGCCACTCAAAATCCCAGCCATTCCAGCCTACATTGTCTTATAATTGGCTGCTCTGTCCATCCAATGGCCTGCTATTTTCAAATTGCAGCAACCACAATATGCTGCATTCAGCTTTGCGTTGCGAGAAACATGGCCAATACCATTTATACAGTCAGTTGGGATTGTGCCTGGTGATCTCTAGTAACCTTGTCTGATAATGCTTCTTAGGATGTTTTATTATGTTAAAGGTGATACTTAAATGCAAGTTGTGATTGTATCAGTTGAAGCCCCTCAATGGACCTGAGCACATACACTAGACTGACACGTTTCAATTAAGTAGAATTAAATTTAAGTTTAATTACATTTGTGCAGTAGTTTTGTGCCGTGCTTTTGGAGGTGCCATCCATCAGGGAAGATGTTAATCTCACCTATTCAGGTGGATGTTCAAAAAGTGGGTTGTAATTTTTCTGTTCAGAAGAGAAAGGGAGTTCTGGTGTCCTGGCCAACCTTTATCCCTCAGCAGCCATCACCAAAATCTCTTTGCTGTTGGTTGGTTCTCTGCGGTGTACAAATTAACTGCGGCACTTAGCTGTTGTTCTGCCTTTATCCACTGGGTAATTTGGCTAACCTGGTTTGATGTGTGCTATATCCAAACTGCATAAGCAAAAATGAGCAATTTCTTCATTATTGTAGGTTTTATTTGTGCTTGGTTTTGGATTGATAAATATGGAACAAATCATGAGGAAGCTAGCTGTTTGAGAGTTGGTTGACAGGTATCTCCATGGAGGAAGAGGATTGAAGGTTACAAAGATATCCTTGGTGCTGTTGGATGTGATCAGGAAGGCAGGAGAAGGTTTTTAATGTCCTTTAATCAAGACCAAAACTAGGGCCCATAAATTTATGAAGGCTAACTAATAAATCCAGGAGGAAATTCAGGAAAAACATCTTTAGCAAGAGAGTGGTTTGAATGTGAAACTCCCTAACACATTGGAGTAATTGAGGCAAGCTGTGTAGATGCATTTGAGGGGAAGCTAGATAAGTTCATGAGGTAGAAAGGAATAGAAGGATATGCTGATTGGGTGAGACGATGATGGGTGGATGAGGCTTGTGTGGAAGATAAACACCAGTATGAACAAGTTAGGTTGAAAGGCCTGATTCTGTGCTGTATATTCTATGTAATACTACGTAAAATGTTAAGGAGACTATAATTGTGTGTAACCTGTGGATGGAGTGCACTTTAAAGGCACAATGTCCTCCTTCTTTCCCTGGACTTGTTTGTTATTTTTCTCTTCACCACATGAAGTTCAAGGTAAAGTAATGGGTGAAGTGGCCCTCCTGTAACAGAAACCACCCAATCTTTACTTCCATCCATTTCAGAAGGTATTTGAAGTGCCACATAATAGGCCTTTTAGCAAATCTTAAACCCATGGGAATGAAAGGGCAGTGGTTGCATTGTTGGCTAAAGAATAAAAGCAGAGAGCAGTTGGTAAATGGTTATTTTTCAGACTGGAGGGAGTACACAGTGGTGATCCTGGGGGCTGCTATTAGGACCAATTCTCTTTTTGATACATATTAATGACCTGGACAACAGTATACAGGCCATCAGGTCAAAGCTTGGAAATTTAGTAAACAGATTCACGCATTTTAATGGCGCAGAAGGAGGCCATTCAGCCCATTGTGTCTGCACCAGCTCTCCAAATGAGCATTATGACCTGGTGCCATTGCCCTGCCTTTCCCCATACCTTTGCACACTATTTCTATTCAAATAATCATCTAATGGCCTCTTGAATGCCTCGGTTAAACCTGCCTCCACCATACATCTAGGCAGTGCATTCCAGACCCGAACCATTCGTGTGAAAAACTTTTTTCTCACATCACATTTGCTTCTTTTGCAAATCACTTTAAATCTGTGCCCCCTCTTTCTTGATCCTTTTATGAGTGGAAACAGTTTCTCCCTACCTACTCTGTCCAGCCCCTCATGATCTTGAACATCTCTATTGAATCTCCTCTTAGCCTTCTTCTCTCCAAGGAGAACAGTCCCAACCTCTCCAATCTATCCTCATAACTGAAGTTTCTCATCCCTGGAACCATTCTTGTAAACCTCTTCTACACGCTCTCCAATGTGTTCATATCTTTCCTATAATGTGGCGCCCAGAACAGTACACAATATTCCAGCTGAAGTCTAATAAATGTCTTTTATAAATTTAGCATAACCCCCCTGGTCTTGTACTCTATGCCCCTATTAATAAAGCCCAGGATACTATATGCTTTATTAATTGCTCTCTCCACCCATCCTGCCACCTTCAATGATCTATGCACATATACACCCGAATCCTTCTGCCTCTGCAACCCCTTCAAAATTTCACCCCTTATTTCCTATTGTCTGTCCATGTTCTTCCTTCCAAAATGCATCACCTCACACTCCTCCACATTGAACTTCATCTGCCACTTATCTGCCCACTCTATGTCCTCTTGAAGTTCCACATCGTCCTCTTCGCAGTTCACAACACTCCCAAGCTTCGTATCATCTGTAAACTTTGAAATTGTCCTCTGCACACGAAGATCTAGATCATTAATATATATCAGGAAAAGCAAGGATCCCTAGGAAACTCCACTACAAACCTTCCTCCAGCCTGAAAAATATCCTTTGGCCATTACTCTCTGCTTCCTATTTTTCAGCCAATTTTGTATCCATGTTGCTACTGTCCCTTTTATTCCTTGAGCAATAGCGTTTCTCACAATCCGTTGTGTGGCACTGTGTCAAACGCCTTTTGAAAGTCCATGCACACCACATCAATAGAATTACCTTCATTGACCTTTTCTGTTACCTCTTCAAAAAACTCCAGCAAGTTAGTTAAACAAGATTTCCCCTTTAGAAATCCATGCTGGCTCTTCCTTATCAACCCATATTTTTCCATGTGAGTACTAATTCTATCCTGAATAATTGTTTCTAGAATCTTGCCCACCACTGAAGTTCAACTGCCTGGTCTGTAATTGCTGGGCTTATCCTTACAAGCTTTTTTTGAACAAGGGCATAATGTTTGCAATGCTCCAGCCCTCTGGCACCTCCCCTGAGTCTAGGGAAGACTGAAAGATTATGGTCAGTGCCCCTGTAATATCTACTCTCACTTCCTTTCATATCCTTGGATGTATCTCATCCAGTCCCGGTGCCTTGTAAACTGTACATACCAGCAGTCTATTCAACACTTGCTTCTTGTCAATTTTGAACCCTTCTAGTGACAGTTTCCTCGTCTGTCACTATGGCCTGGGTAGCATCTACTTTCTTGGTAAAGATGGATGCAAAGTATTCATTTAATACCTCAGCCATGGCCCCTTTGTCCATGTGTAAATTCTCTTTTAGGTGCCTAATTGGCTCTACTCCTCCTTTTACCATCCTTTTACTATTTATATGTCTATAGAAGACTTTGGGTTTCCCCTTAATGTTCGCTCCCTTTTCTCATAATCCCTCTTTGCTTCTCTAATATGCTTGTTCATCTCCTCTATGAACCCTCTGTTTTCCTCTTGGTTTTCAATTGTATTTTCTACCTGATACCTGTCTTAAGTGCACTTTTTTTTCTTTATCTTAATTTCAATTTCCTTTTTCATCCAAGGAGATCTGGGTTTGTTTGCCCGGGTGGAATATACCTTGACTGTGCCCGAACCAATTTTTTTTTGCAGGTAGCCCATTGTTCAGCGACAGTTTTTCCTGCCAATCTTTCATTCCAGTCTATCTGGCCCAGTTCTGTTCTTGCCCCATCGAAGTCGGCTCTTGCCCAGTTAATTATTCTTACTCTGGACTGCCTTTCGTCTTTTCCTATCATCATCCTAAAATGTACAATACAATGATCATTGTCTTCTAAATATTTCCCCACTGACACTTGACCTACTTGGCCTACCTCATTTCCAAGAACCAGGTCCAACAGTGTGACTTTTCTTATTGGACTGGACACATCTTGCTATAGAAAATTCCCCTGTACACAATCTAGGAACCTTTGCCCCTCTCCATCCTTTACACTACCACTGTCCCAGTCTACATTCAGGTAATGTGAAGTCCCCTATTATAACTACTCTAGTAGTTCTCCCTTCTCAGTTCTGCCCTTCCTTGAGCCAGGTCTCTGTTATCACCACAACATAATATTTCCACATGGCATTCTGCACCAGTAACTCTCCGATCTTATTTACGATACTCCGTGCATTCACACACATGCATAAGTAACCCTGATTTGGATTTTGTTACTTTCTCCCTTTCCCCGACTTTACCTATTAACTTACTATTCTCTATTCTAGTATTATCTGTCCCTCCCAGTATTCTGAGTACCTGGTATTCCTCCCTAACATTTTCTCTTGGTTCCCACACCAATGCCATGTTAGTTTAAAGTCTTCCCAACAGCATTAGCAAAACGGCCCACAAAGAACTTGGTCCCAGTTGTGTTCAGGTGCAATCTGTCCGGCTTGTATAGGTGCCATCTCTCCCAGAGCCAGTCCCAGTGTCCCAGGAATATAAAGCCCTCCTTCCTGCACCATCTTTCCAGCCACACATTCATATGACTTAGAACCATAGAACCATAGAAAAGTTACAGCACAGAAGGCCCATCTTGTCCACGTCAGCCAGAGGACACCCAGGTGCCCTTTCTAATCCCACCGTCCTGCACCCGGCCCATAGCCCTGCAGCTTATAGCACTTTAGGTGCAGATCCAAGTACTTTTTTAAAGAGTTTAAAGTTTCTGCCTCTACCACCAACTTGGGCAGCGAATTCCAGACACCCACTACCTTCTGCGTAAAAAAATTCTTCCTCATGTCCCCCCTACACCTTCTGCCACTTATCTTGAATCTATGTCCCCTTGTTTCAGCAGGGTGGTGTGTTGAAATGGCAAGCGACAGGAAGGTCTGGGCCATGCTTGCGGACAGACCAAAGGTGTTCTGCAAAGCGTTTGGTCTCTCCAATGTAGAGGAGACTGCACTGGGAGCAGCGAATGCAGTAGTCCAAATTGAAGGAGGTGCAAGAGAAGCGCTGCTTCACTTGAAAGGAGTGTTTGGGCCCTTGGATGGTGAGGAGGGGGAAGTAAAGGGGCAGGCGTTGCACCTTCTGCGGTTGCATGGGAAGGTGCCATGGGAGGGGGTTGAGGCATTGGGGGTGATGGAGGAGTGAACCAGGGTGTCCCGGAGGGAACAGTCCCTACAGAGTGCCGACAGGGGGGCTGAAGGGAAGATATGTTTGGTGGAGGCATCATGCTGGAGTTGGCGGAAATGGCGGAGGATGATCCTTTAAATGCAGAGGCTGGTGGGGTAATAAGTGAGGACAAGGGGGACCCTATCATGGTTCTGGGAGGGAGAGGAAGGTGTGAGGGCCGAGGCGCAGGAGATGGGTCAGATACGGTTGAGGGCCCTGTTAACCACCATGGGTGGGAAAGCTCGGTTAAGGAAAAAGGAAGACATGTTAGAAGCACTGTTTTGGAAAGTGGCATCATCAGAACAGATGTGACGGAGGCAAAGGAACTGAGAGAATGGGATGGAGTCCTTACAGGAAGCGGGGTGTGGGGAGCTGTAGTCGAGGCAGCTGTAGGAGTCAGTAGGCTTGTAATGGATATTGGTGGACAGTCTATCACCAGAAATTGAGACAGAGAGGTCAAGGAAGGGAAGGGAAGTGTTGGAGATGGACCATGTGAAAGTGATGGAGGGATGGCAATTGATAGCAAAATTGATAAATTTTTCCAGGTCCAGGGGAGAGCATGAAGCAGCACCGAAACAGTCATCGATGTACCAGAGAAAGAGTTGTGGGAGGGGGCCTGAGTAGGACTGGAACAAGGAATGTTCCACATACCCCATAAAGAGACAGGCATAACTGGGGTCCATGCGGATACCCATAGCCACACCTTTCATTTGGAGGAAGTGAGACAACTTTAAGGAGAAATTGTTCAGTGTTCAATATTCTAGCTGTCGTGCTGAAGACTTGTGTTCCAGAACTAGGCATGACCCTAGCCAAACTGTTCCAGCACAGCTACAATACAGCATCTACCCGACAATGTGGAAAATTGCCCAGGTATGTCCTGTCCACATAAAGCAGGACATTCCAATCCGGCCAATTACCACCCCATCAGTCTGTTCTCAATCATCAGCAAAGTGATGGAAGGGGTTGTTGACAGTGCTATCAAGGAGCACTTACTCAGCAATAACTTGCTCACTGATGCTTAGTTTTGGTTCTGCCAGGAACACTTAGTTCCTGACCTCATTGCAGCCTTCGTTCAAACATAGCCAAAAGAGCTGAACCAGCAATAGTACTGAAGACTTATGATCCAGAACTTGTCGTGTCCTAGGAAAGCTGTTCCAGTACAACACTGGCATCTGCCCGGCAATGTGGAAAATTGCCCAGGTATGTCCTGTACACAAAAAGCAGGACAAATGCAACCCGGCCAATTACCGCCCCATCAGCCTACTCTTGAACATCGCTAAGTAATGGAAGGGTCATCAATCGTGCTATCAAGTGGCACTTCTTTGCAATAACGTGCTCACTGACACCCAGTTTGGGTTCTGCCAGGGCCACTCAGCTCCTGGCCTCATTACAGCCTTGTTCAAATATGGTGTTATGACGGATGCAGTTGGTAAAGCTGAGTTATTTAAAAATCCCAGAGGGAAACTTCAAACAACTGCCATAACCTATCATTTTAAGTGTTATGTTTGAGATGCGACTCCAAATTCAGGAATCAGACCACCAGTTCTCAAGGTTTTACATTAAACCAAATGAAACAATTTATTAATTTACACAAGTTAAATATATACGCATGGCCTCAACTTACTACTATCCATAACTTTTAACAAATTCCCAAACTAATCTCCATTAAGGCAACAGCAACCCATAGACTCAACCCAAGACCAGGCAAAGCATTTTCACCTTGCGAATTCAAAATGAGGTTGTTGGTTCCTGTGGAGCCAGTTGGAGGCTTACGGCTGCTTTTTGATCTCACATTACCTCTGCTCTGCACACCTGAAAACTGCTGAAGTTATACTTAGCACCATTAATTGAATGTAAATTCTCATTGTATTAACAACCTCTGAACTAAACCTCTTTAACAATAAAACCCCTTTCACAGTACCAATTTTATTAGTAATATAAACATATTGCTTGGTAGCTGCTAAATAGGTGTCAGTTTTCACCCCACTTCTTGAATGCTCTATTCAAAAAGTGCAAATGCATGCTATCTCTCTTACATATCAAAACTAGTACACATCAAAGCACCCAGACTAGCTGTCTTTAATCCAATTAAGACACACCCACAGACTAAACCTCTGTTTTAAAAGAAAAATATTTTCCAATAATATTATTTACAATAATAGTTTCATGACAACCCTCTCCTTATCGGAAAATGAACCGTCATAATTCTAAAAGACGGCTTCATTTTAATAACCCATCTCACACTATCTCCTATACTTATTACACTATTACATTACCAGATGCATGCATTAACATAACAATATGTGTACACAAGTCCTTGGTAGCAACAGAAACCACTCCAGTTCAGTGTCCAGGTTTTTTTTTAAATGTCCCATTTTCCTTTAAGCTTCAAATTCTTGATAATGCATCTGCGAACAGATTTTCTCTTCCAGCAATACGTATAATACATAGATTAAATGGTTGTAATAATAGACTCCATCTGAAAAGCCTTGCACTTTTGTCTCGAAATTTGTCCAAAATTTCAAAGGATAATGGTCTGTATAAACAATTGTTTCTGATGAATTGTTTGCAACATAAATTTCAAAATGCTGCAATGCTCACACCAAACTCAAAGTCTCTTATTCGATCATCGAATACCTTCTCTGCTGTACATTCAGCTTCCATGAAAAATACCCTATTGGTTTTGAATTCCAGTGTCATCTTCTTGTAACAGTACAGCCCCAATGCCTATATTGCTTGCGTCAATGGCCAACTTAAATTGCTTGGCATAATTGGGTAGTGCCAACACAGGTGTTGTAGTTAATACAGTTTTCAAACTATCGAATGACTTCTGACACTCCAGTGCCCATTGAAACTTCTTGTCCTTTTTTAATAGTTCAGTCGGTGGAGAAACCACTTGGCTAAAATTTGGTTCGAATTTCCGGTAAAACCCACTCATGCCCAGAAATCTCAAAACTTCTCGTTTTGTTGTAGGCACTGGGAAATCCACGATGGCCTTGACTTTCGCATCTCTTGGAGCCACCTTACCATGTCCAATGGTATGGGCTAGATACGTAACTTGTGCTTTTGCAAATTCACTTTTAGCCAAGTTCATCACCAAGTTAGCTTCTTGTAGTCAAGCAAATAATTCTTCCAGATGCTGTAAATGCTCCTCCCACGTCTGACTGAAAACAATCAGATCATCAATATAAAGTGCACAATTGCTTAGACCCGCAATTACTTTGTTTGTCAGTCTTTGAAATGTCGCAGGTGCATTCTTCATACCAAATGATATGACTTTAAACAGATACAGTCCACTTGGCATTTGGTCTCTTCAACAACGGTACTTGCCAATATCCTTTTAACAAGTAAATCTTTGTGATAAATTTCGATTGTCCCACTTTCTCAATGTAAAAGTAGGGAGGTCATGTTGGAGTTGTATAGAACCTTAGTGAGGCCACAGCTGGAGTACTGTGTGCAGTTCTGGTCACCACATTATAGGAAGGATGTGATTTCACTGGAGGGGGTGCAGAGGATATTCACCAGGATGTTGCCTGGGATGAAACATTTAAGTTATGAAGAGAGGTTGGATAGACTTGGGTTGTTTTTGTTGGAGCATAGAAGACTGAGGGGTGACCAGATCGAGATGCACAAGGTTATGAGGGGCATGGACAGGGTGGATAGGGAGCAGTGTGTTCCCCTTAGTTGAAGGGTCAGTCACAAGGGGGCATATGTTCAAGGTGAGGGGCAGGAAGTTTAGGGGGGATGTGAGGAAAAACATTTTTACCCAGAGGGTGGTGGCGGTCTGGAATGCGCTGCCTGGGAGGGTGGTGGAGGCGGGTTGCCTCACATCCTTTAAAAAGTACCTGGATGAGCACTTGGCACGTCATAACATTCAAGGCTATGGGCCAAGTGCAGGTAAATGGGATTAGGTAGGTAGGTCAGGTGTTTCTCACATGTCTGTGCAGACTCGATGGGCTGAAGGGCCTCTTCTACACTGTGATTCTGTGATTCTGTGTAATCCTCCAACTGTGGTATAGGATATGAATCCGCTTTTGTCACAGCATTCAGCTTTCGATAGTCCAAACACAGTTTTTGTGTTTCATCCAGTTTCAGCACCAGTACAATAGGTGAACTCCAGTTACTGCAATTAGACTCAAAGATATAATTTTGAAGCATGAAAGGAATTTCTTTTTGTACTTGTGATAACTTTGCTGGATTTAATCTATAAGGTTGTTCCCTTATTGAAGATGATATTCCTCTACATACATCATGTAAAGCTAAATGTGTCTTTCCCAACTTATTTCCACAAAAAGGTTTGTGTGACTGCAATAGCGTTTCCAAATCACTTTGATACTTGCTTGGAAGGTAACTCAATATTTCATTGAAATTTTCAAGCACCCCCTCATTATCCAATTTGATTAGAGGAAATTCAATTTCAGAGTCCTGCACTTCTACCTCTTTCTCATCATCCACCATTACTAATACCTCTTTTTGTTCCTCTTTCCTGACAAAGTGCTTTTTAAGCACTTTGGCACACCCTCTGCTTCTTTGTTCTGTCTAGCGTACTTATTAAATAATTTACTTCACTCAATTTCTTTTCAATCTTGTAAGGCTTACTAAATCTTGCATTTAATTAATCACCTAATACTGGTAACTAAATTAATACTTTCTCTCCAGAAACAAAACTGCGAATTTTAGCCTTCTTAATATGCTTTCACTTTCATCACTTGCTGTCATATCTTTAAATGTTCCCTAGCCAGCTCGCATGCTCTGTTCAATCTTTTCCTGAAATTTGATACGTAATCCAGGAGAATAGTTTATGAATTTTGACCCACCAATTTCTCCTGAATCAATTTCAGTGGTCCCCTTACCTCATGACCACAAACTAGCTCAAAAGGGCTAAAATCAAGCAATGCATTAGGAGCGTCTCTAATAGCAAATAACAAAAATGGAATTTTTGTATCCCAATCCTGTGAATAATTCTGATAGTATGCTTTCATCATAGTTTTTAAAGTTTGGTCTTTCCAAAGCTCCTTGTGACCCCAGATGATAAGCTGATGTCTTAAACTGTTTTTTCCCCAAACTTCCGTAAACAGCTGTTACATGAAATTTGACCCCTGATCTGATTGTATTTCTTTAGGTAAGCCATATTGTGTGAAAAATTTAATTAACTCCTCCACAATCTTCTTAGTTGTAATACTTCTTAAAGGTATCGCTTCAGGAAACCTGGTAGACACATCCATTATTGCCAATAAATACTGATTTCCATTTTTAGTCTTAGGGAGGGGCCCTACACAATCAATCATGATCCTGGTAAAAAGGTTCTTCAAATGCTGGTATTGGGATTAAAGCTGCCGGCTTAATCTCGGCTTGTGGTTTTCCTTTTACTTGACATATATGACAGGTTCTACAGAATTTGACCACATCCCTATGCAACCTTGGCCTAAAAAAAACCTCTGTATCTTTTCCTGTATTTTCCTAATTCCTAAATGTCCCCCCATTGGAATGTCATGGTCAACCCTCAGAATCTCATTTCTATAACCTAATGGGATAACAATCTGATGCACCTACCTCCAGAGTTCATTTGCTGAGATACGATCCGACCTCCATTTTCTCATCAGAATATTTCCTCGAAGATAACAGCATACTGGAATACATTTTGCTTTGGTTTCTGAATATGCTTTCTGATAAAACATTTTAATTGGAAATCATTTTTCTGTAACTCCATTAACCCCTTTGAGTTAAACAATTATACTGAACTGTACTGCATTCCTTCCTCCTGAACAATGTTATCAAATACAGTGCCAGCTAATTGGATTTCAACACCTTCTTCTTGCCTTTGAACTGCCTGCTTATCTTGTTTATCTTGTTCTTCCCTAAGGGTCTTTGATCTCATTATAACACAATCAGGAAACAATCCAGGATGTTCCTTCTGTAGCACTTCTGTTGAAAACACTTCCACAGGCTGCTCAACTGCCACAGGCATCACCCACATTTGCGATCCAGCTATATTATTACCCAGAATAAATTGAACCCCTGCAATGGGCAAATTTTCCACCACTCCAACTATAACTTCACCTGTTTTCCATTTGCTCTTTAAATTTACCTTCCACAATGGAATAGATTTAGCATCTCCATGAACCCCAACTTCTCCTGCAATACTCCCCTTGAACAACAAATACCACTATCCCACAATATTAAGGATTGACTAGCCCCTGTGTCTCTTAAAATTTTAACATCTTTACCTACACACATGGAAAGACTTTCCCTTCACATACAAAGTCTTTAAACATTTCTGCAACCTGCTCCTCAGAATTCTCTTGAGTAAACTGTGAACGCAATCCCACTTCTTTTCCTTTCACTGATTCTCCCTGATTCACCTGTACACAAACCATTGGTTTCTCCTGTGCCTGAACCTCAGAACCCACAGTATTTTTACTTCCAGAGCTTTTCTGTACTCCAATAATTTCTACAGATTTTTCCTGCAACCTCCAACATGCTGACTTTGTGTGCCCCACTTTATTACAATGAAAACACCTCAATTTTTGAATGTCACTCCTACATTCAGCACCTTCCTTTTTATTCTGAGAAAAAAATTCCTTTTGAACTTGCAGATACTCCTTCTCTTCCCTGACTACCTACCTACCTTTCAGCTTTCCACTTTTTATCCTTTTCCAATTTGAAAGAGTGACAGAAAAAAGGTTTACTCTATGAACTAATTCATAATCATCAGCTATCTCTGCTGCTTGTCTTACAGAATCAACCCTCTGTTCCTCCACATGAGTTCTCCCTACTGAAGAGATTGAATCTTTAAATTTTTCCAAAAGAATGACTTCCTTAAGAGCTGCATAGGTTGTCTCTATTTTTAACGCCTGTATCCACTGGTCAAAATTACTTTGTTTTACTCTTTCAAACTCAATATAAGTTTACCCAGGCTGTTTGCTCATATTCCTAAATTTCTGCCTGTATGCTTCAGGAACCAACTCACATGCATTCAAAATAGCTTTTTTCACCACATCATATTTCACCGACATTTCTTCTGAAAGCAAAGCGTATACCTCTAGCGCCCTACCTAACAACTTAGACTGTAATAATAACATCCAGTTTTCCTGTAGCTATTTCATCTGTTTAGCTAGCTTCCCAAATGAAATAAAGAATGCTTCATTATCTTTTCCCTCAAACTTTGGAAGAGCTTGTACAAATTTAAACATATCCCCATTAGGTTCTACTCTAGAGATAAATCCTTCCTCACCTACTAACATCTCTTTTCTGACTTCCAACATTTTCAGTTGGAATTCTCTCTCTCTTTTTCTCTTTCCTCCTTCTCCAGCTTCACAATTTCTGATTCCCTTGCTTCAAATTCAAGCTTTTTCAGTTCCTTTGCTTGTTCAAATTCTAGCTTCTTCATTTGCAACTGAAGTCTCACTACCTCCAACTATGACTCACGAGTGCCAGGTTTCACTTCCAACTGTAGATGCTGTGCTATACTTCTAAGTGTACCTGATTTCCTAGCCCCTGCAGGTAACCCCAATTTTAACTTATCTGCCAACTCTGTTAACTTACTTTTGGTTATTTTCTCCAACCCAATCAGAGTTATCTCTTCTACCTCCAGACAAGTCTTAGCAATTGCCAAAGCCATCTTGCAGTCTCACCACTTCTAAGATACCTCACCAACTCCTGAGTTCAAAGTGCCTCTCATACTCGTAAGCTTAAGATTCGCCAAATCCTAACCAATCAAAGAATTAGAAACATAATTTATCCCAGCAAGAGCCCCCAGTTGTTATGACAGATGCAATTGGAAAAGCTGAGTTATTTAAAGTCCCAGAGGGAAACTTAAAACAACTGTCATAACCTATAATTTTTGTGTTATGTTTGAGATGCGACTCCAAATTCAGGAATCAGACCACCAGTTCTCGAAGTTTTACATTAAACTAAATGAAACATTTTATTGATTTACTCAGGTTAAAACATACATACACACATGACTTCAAATTACTACTATCATAACTTTTAACAAATTCCCAAACGAATCTCCATTAAGGCAACACCAACCCATAGATTTAACCAAACACCAGGCAATGCATTTTCACCTTACAAATTCAAAATTATGTTCTTTTCACTTTGGTTCTTGTGGAGACAGTTGGTGGCTTACAGCTGCCTTTTGATCTCACGTTGCCTCTGCACTACACACACACAACACTGCTGAAGTTACACCTCGCATAGCCCATCAAATGTAAATTCTCATTCTGTCAACAACCTCTGAACTAAACCTCTCTAACAATAAAACCCCTTTTCATAGTACCAATTTTATTAGTAATACAAACATATCGCTTGGTATCTGCTAGATAGGTGTTGTGGTCACTTTGACAAATGGACCACAGGAGTCTCAGGTATAGATCACGATCATTTATTTGAGCAATTGCAAGGGGAGAACCATCTCAATGCAGCTTGAGATAGCACTCTACTAAATTATAAGTGTTCAACATATTTATACATCATTGGTCACGTACAAGAACAGTTTCCAGATTTCGATCTTGTCAACACATAGATTTACATTAAACAGATATCTCTGGTAACAAATACTTGCATCATATATCCCTATTTTTCACCCAGGCAGAGGCCTTCCCTCCCATCTAAGCTGGGACCATCTGTCCTTCCCCTATCTGTTGAAAAGCACACTTAATCTTGGTTGTTTTCCAACCTAAGTCTCCAGTCTAACTCCCAGGGCCTTGCTGGTGATTGCAAACCCTGAGGGTGTACAAAGTTTGAGAGTGTGTAAGGTTCATCTGGTTTAACTGTTTAATTGTTGATTTACTGGTTTGCGCTGGCCTGCCTATAGATTCTAATTTAAGTAATTCATTCCCTTATAATGAATTCTCCCTTACCATAAATTCTCATTTACTTTCTTCCCCCTAACAATGGGCATCAGTTTTCACCCCACTCCTTGAATGCTCTATTCAAAGAATGCAAATGCATGCTATCTCTCTTACATATCAAAACTAGTACCCATCAAAGCACCCAGGCTAGCTGGCTTTAATCCAATTAAGACACACCCACAGACTAAATCTCTATTTAAAAAAAAATATTTTCCAATAATAATATATACATTAATAGCTTCATGACACATGGGCAAAAGAGCTGATCACCCGAGGTGAGGTCAGAGTGACTGCCCTTGACATCAAGGCAGCATTTGACCGAGTGCGCATCAGGGAGCCCTGGCAAAACTGGGGTCAATAGAAATCAGGGAAAAACTCTCCACTAGTTGGAGTCATACCTAGCACAAAGGAAGATGGTTGTGGTTGTTGGAGGTCAGTCATCTCAGCTCCAGGACATCACTGCAGGAGTTCTTCAGGGTAGTGTCCTAGGCCCAACCATCTTCAACTGCTTCATCAATGACCTTCCTTCCAACATTAGGTCAGAAGCAGGGATGTTCGCTGATGAATGCACAATGTTCAGCACCATTTGCAACTCCTTAGGCACTGAAGCAGTCCAGACCAACTGCAGCAAGACCTGGACAATACTGGACAATACTGGACAAGACCTGCAATATTGCAAGCACAAGTGCCAGGCAATGGCCATCTCCAACAAGAGAGAATCCAACTATCACCCCTTGACATTCAATGGCATTACCATCGCTGAATCCCCCACTATCAACATCCTGAGGGTTACCATTGACCAGAAATTGAACTGGACTAACCATAAAAATACTGTGGCTACAAGAGCTGATCAGACCCTAAGATCCCTGTGATGAGTAACTCACCTCCTGACTCCCCAAAACCTGTCCACCATTTACAAGGCACAAGTCAGGAGTGTGATGGAATACTCCCCACTTGCCTGGATGAGTGTAGCTCTCACAGCACTCAAGAAGCTTGACACCATCCAGGACAAAGCAGCCCAGCAACTCATCGATAAACATTCACTTCCTCCACCACCGAAACATAGAAGCAGCAGCGTGTACCACCTACAAGATGCATTGCAGGAACTCACCAAGGTTCCTTAGACAGCACTTTCCAAACTCACGACCACTAACATCTAGAAGGACAAGGGCAGCAGATAGATGGGAACACCACCACCTGGAACTTTCCCTCCAAATCACTCACCATCCTGACTTGGAAATATATCGCTGTTCCCTCACTGTCACTGGGTCAAAATCCTGGAACTACCTTCCTAACAGCAATGTGGGTGTACCTACACCACATGGACTGCAGTGGTTCAAGAAGGTAGCTCACCATCACCTTCTCAAGGGCAACTGGGGATGGGCAATAAATGCTGGCCCAGCCAACGAAGCCCACATCCTGTGAATGAAACTCAAGCGGTGAGGTCAGAGTGACTTCCCTTGACATCTAGGTGGCACTTGACTGAGTGTGGCATCCAGCTACCCTAGCAAAAGTGAAGTCAATGGGAATCAGCGAGAAATCTCTTCATTGGATGGAGTCATACCTAGTACAAAGGAAGATGGTCATGATTGTTGGAGGTCAATCATCTCATTCCTGGGGCATTGCTGCAGGAGTTCCTCAGGTTAGTATCTTAGGCCCAACCGTCTTCAGCTGCTTCATCTATGCCCGTCCCTCCATCATAAGGTCAGAAGTGGGGATGTTCGCTGATGATTGCACAATGTACAGCACCATTCGCGACTCCTCCGATACTGAAGCAATCCGTGTCCAAATGCAGCAAGACCTGGAAAGCATTCAGGCTTGGGCAGGTAAGTGGCAAGTAACATTCATGCCACATAAATGCCAGGCAATGATCATCTCCAACAAGAGAGAATCTATCCATCGCCCCTTGACATTCAATGCCAATACCATCACTGAAACCCCAATATCAACATCCTGGGCATCACCATTGACCAGAAACTGAACTGGACTAACCACATAAATACTGTGGCTACAACAGCAGGTCAGAGATTGGAAATTCTGCAGTGAGTAACTCACCTCCTGACTCCCAAGCATGTCCACCATCTACAAGTCTCAAGTTAGGAGTGTTATGATATACCCTCCATTTGCCTGGATGGGCGCAACTTCAAAAATACTTAAAACTTGTCACCATCCAGCTCAAATCAGCTCGCTTGATTGGCAGCCTATCTGCCACCTTAAACATTCACTCCCTCCATCACCGACGCATGGTGGCAGCAGTGTGTTTGACTTACAGTATGCATTGCAACAACTCGTCAAGCCTCCTTTGACAATACCTTCCAAACCTTTAAGTTCAAGGGCAGCAGACATATGGAAGCACCATCACCTGCAAGTTCCCCTCCAAGCCACTCCCCATCCTGACTTGGAAATATATCACTGTTCCTTCACTGTCACTGGGTCAAAATCCTGGAACTCCCTCCCTAACAGCACTGTGGGTGTACCTACACCACATCGATTGCAGCGGTTCAAGAAGGCAGCTCACCACCACCTTCTCAAGGACAATTAGGGATAAGCAATTAATGCTGGCCTAGCCAGCGATGCCCACATCCCGTGAAAGATTAATAAATGTTTGCTCTTCAAGCAAGGGATTGGTCACTAATATCTCTTTCATTGTTAAAGACCCTGTAATAGATACAAGATTTTTTTGCTTTGCTCTCTGGCAGTAATTCCAGTCATATTACAGAGTCATCTTGCATCAATGTTTTGGAGTGAGAATTAAACTAAAATAAAGCTGCAAGAGTTGTGTAAGCGTTTTTCAAAATTAACCTTTTTCGATGACGAAATGCTAACAATGTGAACCACCGCGAATAAACATTTTATGGTTTTGGAGATCTCACCACAAACAAGAATGACAAAATAATTTTATTGCCTTAACATTATTATACTTTGATATAATTTTCAGGATTACGACAAGAAATTTGGTTGAGAAAATTAGCTAAGTCGAAGCTGGCTTTGGTAACACACAAACTGTGAGCACATCCATCAACCCAATGTAAAAACATGGCTAATGTTTGGTGCTGCAGGTATTTGTATAAATATTTTTACAGAGCCAGAATCTATATCAGTTGCCAGCAAGAAGTGTTTTCTTTTGTGATAATAGCTTCAAAGATGAAGCAATTTACAACACACAGTTTAACAAGAACACTGATTTGTGAATCCTGGAAAACACAAAGGAGTAAATGCTGAAATAATTGACATTTGTACAAACTAGAGACTGTAGATTTTATTGCAAAGCAGTCTTTATATGTCACATAATTTACTTCAAACAAATATTTTATGGGATTGGATTGGCATTTGCTTTGCCACATGGGCTAAAGGGTCAGTCTATCTACATCAGCCAGTCCGCAAATGGTCTGTTTACCCATCCTCCCTTTGTTCCATTCCATAGCCATCTGTCAATCTTGTTCTCTTTAATTTTATGTGCAATAGTTTTCCTCACAAGTCTGTTATGTGGTGCTTTATTAACTCGATTTTGGAATTGAAAGTTCTATTGATAAAATTTCTCTCACTCTCTTTAAAAGACCCCATGGCACCATTTTGAAGAAGAGCCAGGGAGTTCTCCCCAGTCTCCTGGTCAATATTTATATCTCAACTGACATCACTAAAACCCAGATTATCTGGTCATTTACCAATTTGCTGTTTGTGGGAGTTTACTGTGCACAGATTGATGATTGCATTACCTTCATTAAGACAGTGGATGGAACCGTCCCAGATTTGCACTAAGTGCCGTAGCGGGCGGGTTACCCGTCGGCTGCAATGGTGGCTTCTCACACCATATCGGTCCCAATCCCACCCCATTAGTCATGCATTCCGGAAAACACGCTGTTTCCATCACAGGCGGGCTCTCATTCGCTCGCCACACCATCAGCTCACCGCTTCAACTTGCCGGGCGCCATATTTAAAGTGCAGCCACGTGCACACCTCTCAGTGCTTCCAGCCCACGACTGCTGCAAAGAAAACATCGCCCCAAAAGGCAAAAAGACTGCAGCCCCCAAGTTCAATGATGCGTCCCTCAAGTGCCTTTTGGATGCAGTGAAGGGTTGTCATGATGTCCTCTACCCCCGCTTTGGCCGCAGTAGGGGCAGCAATCTCACTAATCCGGCTTGGGAGGCAGTGACAGCGGTGGTCAGCGCCAATGCTTTGTAAAAGAGGACAGGTACCCAGTGCCACTACAGGATGAATGGTCTCATTTGTTCCACCAAGGTAATTCACTCTTCCCATCACTCTCAACTTACACATTTACAAACCCATCACACATCCACAGGGATCTCACACCTTAAGGGACAACACCACTAACTCTCACACGCACTCTCACATCTCCATCAGGCTCAAAGCCTCTTGAGCTTGTGCCCTCATCCTGTCCACGGCTCAGGTCACCACACTTACATTCCACGCAGTGCCCTGTGTCCTGTTCACACTCTCTCCATCTGTTTCCATGCAGGAGAAGCCTGCTCATATCAGCAGGGAGGGGCCCCAGACCGGGGGTGGAGTGGCCCACGTTAGGCCCCTCACTCACTTTGAGGAGTGTGTCATTGCACAGACTGGTGAGGACATGGACTGTGGTGGCGGTGAGGCCAGTGGCGAACACCCTCGCAAGGATCCTGCACCGCATCATCTCTCTCTCAACTCAACTGTGAGTGTTCTCTCTCCTGCTTTTGACTCTGCTGTCATGCACTAATTATCTCTACTTTGATTCACAGGGAGCTCTGCCAAGTGACTGACACCCTCAGCCAGCCAGTCCCTCAGCTTCATCCACGTCCTCACCTCCAGCCAAGAGGACTCCTCCTCCATTGAAGAGCTGGAAATAAGCAGCCTGGAAGGCCCGTCACAGCGCTTACCCACACCCTGCATCAGCGCAGAGACACACACCTCAGTGGGACCTAGATACAGAGCAGGCTTGGGTTCACAATCTGGTGGTCACCGCATGTACACATGTCCACAGTGGGAGGAGGCAGGTTCGTGCGAGCTCCCTGGCACTCGGAGGACTGCTGGGAATCAGGCACCTGTGAGATCTGAGTCAGATGATGAGCCTCTGGATTTGGCCTTCCAACTCATCCTGGAGAGTCAGCAGAAGGTGGGAGAACATCACGCAGAGGTGTTAGAAGCCCTCAGCAGAGTGGCACACGAGTCGGAGGAGTGTGTCCACCTGATGAAGTGGTGCCCACATGTGCATGTATGGAAGTCTCCATGGGGAGGATGGCAGTAATCATGGAGACTCTGATCCAGCAGGACGCGGAGATGTGTGCAGACCTGCACTCCATCGGGGGAGCCAAGGGTGTGTTCCTGCAGTGGCAACAGGAGAGGGAAATGGAGCACTTTGATGCCCCTCCAGGTGCTCCTTCCCCACAAGGAGTCAGGCCGGGGCCCCTGGGCACCTGAAGGGAGGAGGAGCAGCAGCTGGACAACCCTGGGTCATCCACTCAGGAATCTCAGAGGCTGCCCTCTCCCTCCAAGTCCCCTTTGTCTGTGACCCCCTCAACCTCATCCTCTGTCACTGCAGAGGGAGCTGCCGGCCTACGAGTGATTCTGGAGGGAGAAGTGTTTTGGAGCCTCGTGCAAGCCCTTCCCCATGCACACGGATCCTTCACGTATCACACTCACCTCAATGCCCTGAGCATTTTCAATGCTGCCCGATGGGGTTCACTTTCAGTTGTCCATCTGAGTTGACCTGCACCTCTGCCCACCCACTGATCACACTCCCATTCAGCACCTGATCTCGCCCACCATCAGTTTTTCGTGCGCTTTCCGTCTTTTCCCCTCCCCCAGTCACCCATTTACTTTCCCTTATCACTGTTGACCTCTCTGGCATCACCTTCCACCTCCCCTCCGTGACCTATCAGCCACAATCCTTTTCCTTCGGGGATGTCCAGGTGAATGTGCACATTCGCTTCCTTCCTGAAAATCCCAACCCCATCCACGTTCACCTCCCCGACGTCCTCCTTCCCACCCCCAGGGTCCGTGTCTGCCTCCGAGTCCCCACCAACCACCCTTGCCGTCCCTTCTATTGCTACCGTCGAACCCTCACCCTCCTGCCCTACTGCCTCACTCTGCTCTCGGACATTCTCACCATTCCCTCATACCATGCCCACCCTCAGTTCGCTCCCCAGGAGGCAGTCATGGACCCACCAGACCCCTCCCTTGCACGTTGACCTGGACATCTCCCCCCTCCGGACCCTTTCCCCCCACAACCCCCCGGAACCCCTCCCCCCACTCTGGATCCCTTCCCCCCTTGGAACCCTTCCTCCCTCCGGACCCCTCCCCCCCACCACCAGACCCCCTTCCCCCTGGAACCCCTAACCCCTCCCCCCTTTTTCCTCCCACCGCCCTGGATTCCCACTGCCCGCTTAGTCCTTCCCCCCTCCCAACTCCTTCCTCCAGCCTTACCCCTTCTCCCTCCCTGACTCCCTCAGACACCCTCTCTCCTTCCTCCAGCTTTACTCCTTTCCCCTTCCTGACTCCTTCCTCCACCTTTACCCCCTCCCCTCTCTGCATTCCTTCCTCCCCTGGACTCTCTCCCTTCTCTGCGCTCCATCCTCCTCCTGGACTCCTTCCCCCCACTGAACCCTTTCCCTTACACCTTCCACCCCACCTTACACCTACCTCCCCAGTAGCCATCTTCTCCCTGTTAACCCCTCCTCCCCACCATACTCCCTCCCCGCCCAACCTCACCCCCACACCTTCATTCCCCCCCAATCTCACCCCCTGACACCTTCATTCCCTCCACAACCTCACCCCCCTTTACACCTTCATTCCCCCTCCAAACCTCAACCCCTCAGCACCTCTTCCTCTCCCAGTCGATCCTAGACCTTTCTCTCCCACCCTCTCGACCATCGCCTGTTGTGAGGAGCAACAGTGACTTTCCAACTTCTGTGAGCTGCTTCACAGCTGAGCCATGTCCATGAGAATCCACCCAGCATTCCATGGGCATTCCTCCAGGGTCCCGTTGCTGTCGGGCTCCAGCATCTTCTGCTCCTGGAATGTCCACAATGTGAGCAAGGACCCTGACTTCTGCAAGCCACACTTGTCGAGATGTGTTCTACACCAGCGTGTTTTCCTGCCGACGTGGGCAGATGATCCAGTGGGGAGGATGAGTCTGGCGGGCTGGCCTTATCATGATATGTGATATGTTGATGTATTATAATGAGGTTCCCCATGCCCGGTGGCGGGGAACATGGCCTGTCATCGACATTCTGGACGGACGATCACAAACTGGTTTCACAACGTCGCGAAACCGATTTTTGGCTTTCTCACCATATTGTCCACTCATGCCACCAAACACGCCCGACGCCAGTGGGCACGGAATATCTCAACTAGTGTCTACACTTCAAAAAGTGCTTCATTGGCTGTCAAACACTTTGAGATGTCTGGTAGCCATGAATGCAAGTCTTTCTTGCTTTTTATAATTTGCAAATTTTTGGCACTTTACATCAGTTAAACATGTAGTAAGATGAAGGCCTTTACACTGCATTAATTGCTTAAATTATAGGAGGTTAAAAATACAATTGTGACACTAATGAACCATAAATCTAGCATTTGAAAACTTGAGGCAGTTCTAATCAGCTCTGACAATCATGGATAAAGTCTATAGAGCTCCATTGAGCATTCAGGAAGCTGTAAAATGGCATCATTTTATCTCAAAGATTATTGGGCAAGTTCTCTCCTACTGTTGTGTAAACTAACAATGTGATAGAAGCCACATTGAAAAATATTGCTTGAGAAAATTGTTATATTTCAAGATTTTGACAATATTTTTTCTTGTGAAAAATGCAGTGTATTGCTTCCAAAGACAAGGAAAGCTTGGATATTAGACCACACGGTTTAACAATGAAGCCTTTTATGGATAAGATGCACATTGGAATTAGTATAGATCTCTTTAAAATCCAAATCTCACCATCTGATAGATAAATATATCTGTGCCACACTGTATCTCTCAGGTTTATTAAATTTTATTAAGAAGTGAAATGATATAGAAGAAAAAGCAAAGATAGAATATTTAACCACATTAGAGAACTGAAATTACAGCCCTCTTAGAAAACTGTCAAAACTCTGGTCATGTTCTTTAGTATTGCACTTTTCCTTTGAAGCAACATTCATGATGTGAAGTTCAGTGCTTGATGTTTGATAGTCATGAAATGCTCCACCAGCCTAAGCTAATTGGCTGACGAGCCATGTTTTTGGACAAACTAACAAGTATTGCATTGAAATATTGCATTTGGTACTATTGCATACAGTTAGAATATATTCTGCTAATGTGTAGGTCAATAGATTCTACATAATCCAAGTAGCAGGAAATTCCATTTGTGGCCAATAAGGTGCAAAGCCCAATATCAGATTTCTGGACAAGCTGGCCTGTTGACATTCACATTCATAATAGTTAGAGACAGATTTCATGAAACCTCTGCTATTTCGTGCACCTTCCGTGACCAATGAGCCAAACTTTGTTTCCTGACTAAATTCAAATTCACTTAAAAGCTAATTAGCCACAATCACACTGAACTGCTTTATTTATTTGTTGATATTTCCTCTGATTTCCATCCTCTGCATTCATTTGATGTTTATCATCAAAGGGGAGATTATAAAAACAGTCTTGCTTACTTTTAGTCTTCTGGTGCTTTCTAACTCCTAGACTGAGAACACTAAGCACAGGCTTATCCTATTTTCCTGCCAACCGAGTGTTATGTTGTGTTATATTGCTGTAGAGGAAGTTCTGTGACCACTACTTCTCAGTTTCAGATACGGTTGCCAGTTCTACCTGCAGCCTTGACTTTGATCTTAGTGTTGGGGTAACTTGCACACTATATCAGAGTTTCCCATTTGAAGCAATGTTCGGGTCAACTTAGTGTCTCTTCAGTCCATTCCTGCTTCTATTCTACATGCAAGACCATGTTCCACCTGCTGTTGTTGTCAGCTTATTATTCCTCTCATTTGTCCCTGTATTTAGGAAACTGATCCTGTTACTTCTAACTTTGAGCAGACTGTCGTATTTTTATAAGGATATAAAGGCATCAATTGCTCATTAGGGATTGTGTAAACATGTTGTGGGTTCATGGAAACATTTATACAGAAGTATAAAGCTTGAGGACCTGCAGAGCTGCAGAGCGGTGTGCTGTCTTGAAAAGCAAAAATGAAACTAAAGCTGGATTGTATGACACACTTCCCTCCTAGTGATGTCATGCTCCTATCCCTTAAAGGCATATTACAACATCCCCCTTTCTTTTTAAAGATGCTTTTCCCCCCTTCCAAAGCACAGCAACTATTTACAATGCATGTTCACGCTTAGTTACCATTATCTAACAACAGAAAAACTGATACTGAATGCTTTAGTCAACTGCTGAAGAAATAGCAAACAGCTCTAAACGATACGCAGTGCTATGATGTACAGTTCAGGGTGCAGGATTGACTGTTGTCCTTGAGAAATTGCTGTGAGTGCAGGTCTGAGCAAGTCTACCTAGTATTGGTCTTTGGCTGCTCCTTGATGATTGCCTCACCTTGTTGTCCTAACAAGAGCACAGTTCGTTTCTTTTTCTATCTAAAGTTTTGATGCATCTGGATAAACATTGTTAAAGGAGATTTTTCTTTGTGCCTTATTGTTCCTGACCAATGCCACAGACAGGTTTCTTCTGTCATCTTATTGATGCTAGTCAGTAAATAATAGTTTCCTTTCTCTTAAATTAACAGATAAAAGTCTGTGGGCAGACAGTTATCTGAACAGGGTTGTGGGGGGCTGGGGGCTGGAGGGGAGGGTGGAGGGGTGGGGGCTGAGTTTTCTTTTCATTAATAATATGTCCACTGCTGAAAGTGACCAGTCTGGGCACATTTCAGAAGTTTCATATCCTACATTGTCAGAGTTTAACTCATTACTTAGAGAAACAGATGCTGCCTTTAATCCAAGATCAGAGTGGTTTTGCTAATTTAAATTGCCGATGGCTGTACTGATGTAAATAGCAGAGGTTTCATGAAATCTGTCTCTAACTATTATGAATGTGAATGTCTTAGTCAACAGGCCAGCTTGTCCAGAAATCTGATATTGGGCTTTGCATCTTATTGGCCACAAATGGAATTTCCTGCTACTTGGATTATGTAGAATCTATTGACCTACACGTTAGCAGAATATATTCTAACTGTATGCAATATTTCAATGCAATATTTTTAGTTTGTCCAAAAACATTTCTAAAAAAGAATTATAGGCTAAATGAGGGAGGTTTCCTCAACTGTATCTTCCAAGTATTGGTGATTGGCAGTTGAAGTATTCCATTCATTTTGTCTACGAGTTTCAGTTACATTATCATATTACTACTCCAAACAATACACCAACGACAAAATGGTACAAAAGGAAATATGGAATTTGCCATTCAGAACCAAAATATTTTTAACACATCCTAAACATCATTTTATATCCAAAAAATTGCTTAAAAGTTAATTGACCCATGATCGAGTTTTCTCATCTTTATGCTATGTACTGGATAAGCAGAAATTTCCTCCAATTAAATATTGGTATAGAGCAGCCGTTTCCAATCCCTGCTCCTGACTCCATTCCCTAGCTACCGACTCTATCCTTTTCGCTGGCAACAGTCTGAGACAAAACCAGCCAGTTTGCAACTTTGGAATCATATCTGGCCCCAAGATGAGGTTCCGACAATTACCTCTGTGTCACCAGGGCTGTCAACATTCACCTCTGTAACATCGTCCCATTGCATATGATGCTTGCGCTGACTGACAATTCAAAACAATTTCCTTTTTTTGTCTCAGATGGTTCCAATTTAGTTATTTCAAATAAAGCTTGCAGTTGTTGCTGATTGCAATATGCTAATCACCATATACTAAACGGAGGAACAGTGCAACTCATGCTTGGGTCAATATTTGCCAGTAATCATGCAAGATATTCAATTTTACATGTAAGGCACTGGCAAGCGATTTATAAAAAATTAATTCACAGGATGAGGGTGTGGTTGGCAAGGCGAGTGTTTATTGCCCATCCCAAATTGCCCTTGAAAAGGTGATGGGGAGATTTATTTTTGAACCACAGTAGTGGGTGTGGTGAAGGTGTTGCTGTTAGATAGTGAAATGATGAAAAATCGCCAGAGTGCCATATCTGGTGGTAGCTAAATGAATCAGCTCAATGATATTGAAATCACCCAGTGAATAGTAAGTGTTAAGCTTTCCTTCAGAAATTCTGAATAGATGATCCGGTGGGTGTCAGTGATTCCATACTGGAAGAAACTCAGGAATATCTTTTGTGGGATTTTACTGACCAGGAAATGAGAGCTTTTAATGTCAGGTTGCTGTCTGAACTCAATGCCTGGATTATTTTCTGGAGGCATTTGGAAGTTTAACCTGGGGTTAACACTTTTGGAAATTGAATAAATCGGAATTAGATATCAGTGCAATTTTTCTGTAGGAATTGGAGGGAGAAAACATGATGGGCTGAATGGGCTTCTATCTTTCAGATTTTATGTTTGAATTTCTCTGCCACTCAGATATTTCAGGTACCCATTTCATAAATTCACCACCTCAATGTTAAGATTCAAGATTTCAGTGTTATTTATAATTACTTTAATAATTCCCAGGGGTTCGGCAACTCGACAGTGAAAATGAGATGGAAGTTGCTGGTTTTTCCAGCACTTGTTGTAGGAGCAGAGGAGCAAGGTGCTTACACCAACCCCCATCCCCATGCCCCCAGCCTCTCAAGGAAACATTCGGTTTCCCCAACCCCAGATCACTAACCTCCCAGTTATCTCCTCCATTATCCCCCAGTCATCCCAATATCTGATCCTGTCCCCACCCTACCCATTCCCATTAACCAGGCTATCGCTCTTCACCACCCCACCCCGCCTACCTCTTCTGCCCCAGTATCTGATGTCTTTCCCCTGCCTCTTGATTGCTAGGCTCCTCTTTCCTGAACATGGCATCTCTTTCCCTATCCCAATTGCTGGGAATTGTCCCCAAGGCTGCTGGCTCTGACCGTTGATGTTTCCACTGAGCAGGCTGTCCATTTGGCTACTTGCCAGTGAGGAAACAAAACAAAAAATATGTTTGAGATCCTGCCATTAAGTTCAGCAGTACCTTCTTTGGCTGTTATCGTTCTTCCCACACCCTCCCATACCCCCATAAATATTGGACCAATTGGGATTGAATTGGTTCATTACCAGTCTCATTGGTGATGGATGTTCTCATAGAATGGAATGCTCACCATTGTGGCTTCAGTTACAGACAGATGGTTATGTACAGTTCCAATCCCACTGGAGTCTTGAGGCACTCTTTCAGGAGTTTATGTAGTGTATTTACAGCTCTCAGAACGTCTGGGAAGATTTAACAGCACACAGAATGACATTGAATCCTTTCTTTCACTCCATGTTTTGGCACAGGGTCACTAATGTATATTACGCTTTCTGGGGAGAAGAATGTAGAAGCCCTGCACAGTGATCAAAACAGCTTCATCAGCAAGGTCCTCCACATGGATTATCAATCTCAGTCACCCAACAGTATCATCCAGCTTCAGGACAGAAACTATGTAGTCCTCTGGAGGACTACATTTGCTTGTAGTCCTCCATAGTGTAATTTTTCTGAGATGAGAATGTATCTTTATGTCATGTTTTTATTCTGAGAATTCTTCATAATGGTTAGCAGAGTAAACAACTTTAATTCTCATAGTCTTCACTCGTCGCAAAAGCGTTTTGTGATGGCGCGAGTGTGAGTGTCTCTTTACCAGTCAGGTGGTAAACTGGCAGAACAGATCACCTGTAAAATCAATAGAAGTTAAAGCCTTGGTGGGAATTCATTCTGCCAGCTTACCATCCAACAACTACCCCATTCAGTTTGCCTGCATAGTCAGACCTTCACATAAAATCACCACCAATGCCATTTTCCTTTGGCACATGTGGCCTCTGATTAGCTCCACCCCATCATTGGCAGCTGTACCTTCAATTGCCTTGGACCTAAGTTCTGGAATTCCTTCCCTAAACCTCTCCACCTCATGATCTCCCTTTCCTCTTTCAGATGCTCCTTAAAACCTACCACTTTGACCAAGATTTTGGTCACCTGTCCTAATATATCCTTACGTAGCTTGGTGTCACATTTTGTTTGATAACATTCCTGCAAAGCAGCTTGGGACATTTTATTATGTTAAAGGCACCATATAAATGCAAGTTGCTGTTGTTGGATAATTGTCTTGTGATTTATGTGGACCATGGGCAGATGTAGTAATATGTTGGACACATTCATTGAAAATAACTTTGCTCGAGTTTGTTATATTTTAGTGCAATTTTGATAATTAGAAGAGATTAAAGAATTATTGTTCATTAAATATTGTATCAGGTAGTTATAGTAAAATAAATAAAAACATGAAATGCTGTAGCAGGTCAGTCGAAAGAGTAGAAGGGTGGACTCTTCATTTTTAAATCCATTATTCTCTCCACAGAGGCTGCCTGACCTGTTGGGGGCTTTTCAGCATTTTCTGTTTTGTTTCACAATTCCAGCATTTACAATTTCTAGGGTTTTTGGTTGGATTTCTCAAGCCAGTGGACTACATCTGACCATGTCAAACAAATGCACATCTGCACTCGGAACATTGTGTAATGTTTTGGTCCCTGCATAAAGCCATGTATATCAGGCATTGGAGTGTGTGCCAAAGAGAGTCATCAGAATGAAACCTTTTCTAGGGACTCGTAGTTCGTTATGAGGATAGCTTCCAAGGGTTAGGGTTATTTGTTTGGGCAAAATGTAGCCTTAGAGAGGATATAATTGAAATTTTAAAATGCTGAAATCTCTGGTGACAATCTGGTTAGATAGCTTATTGGAAATGAATAGTGAGGGTAGGAGTAAAGGTCATGTCTACAAAAGGCACGAGAATCATCTGGAACCAATTTTGAAATACGTGGTGAGTCTGGAGTCACTATAGTCTTTTATAAGGAAATTTTACAAGCTCCTAGACATTTCCAGTTGCAGGGGATAAGTTGCTAGTTCATTGGGATTGCAATGACTCCTGAATCCGGGTTTGATGGCATTAAGGAACTAAAGAGGAATTTCTCATTTTCCTGAATTGGCTGGAGTTTTTCTTTGCCTCTTGGGGAAACGCCATTGCCGGGGAATGGGTGGGAGTTTGAAGTCTTTGGTAGGTCTTGGATTTGCATTGTGGCTTTTATACTGTGGTTCAGTGCCTCACTTCCAGAGCCTGGACAATCTGTGTCAATAATCTCTCGAGGAAGCTGGTACAGCTTTGATTTAAAAACATGCCAGCAATCCTTAATTAGCCTGACCACTCTAATTGGCACACACTAAAAGGATTAGAATTGTTTTGTGGAATGCCATTGAGGTATCTTAAGAAAGCCAATGACCTTGGAGAATATGACCCAGCTAAACATGACATTACTCTTCCGCAGTAAGTACAGCTAAGTTGTAACAATGCCCTTAAATTGCAGGTGTGTGGGGCAGAATGTACATGGAATCCCAAAGGTTACAGGGGTAGTATGTTAATTGATTTGTGTAAAAGTAAAAGAAAACTTGCTCTAAAAAATGGCCCGAGCCCTGAACGCACATCTTTCTCTCATTCTCTCCTCTCTCCCCTCATGTCCTCTCTGAGCTCAACTTGTTTTTGAAACTCACATCCCTTGATTGTATTCCTACTAAACTCTTCCCCCGATCTCATATCAGCTGATATTGTAAACAGTTCTCTCTGTTGCTCTCTCCTTTAAATATGCCATCTTCACCCCTCTCCTCAAAAAGCCAATCCTGATCATACCACCCTTGCTAACTACCATCCCATCTCCAACCTCTCTTTCTTCTCCAAAATCCTTGAAGATGTTGTTGCCTCCAAAATCCGTTCTCATCTTTCCTGGATCTCCATGTTTGAGTTCCTCCAATCAGGTTTCCCCAACAGAAACAGCTCTTATCAAAGTCACAAATGACATCCTTTGTGACTGCAGATGAAAAACTTTCCCTCCTCAACCTTCTCGACTTGTCTGCAGCCTTTGACATGGTTAGCGATATAATCCTGCTCCAACAGCTCTCCACTGTCATCCCAGCTAGGTGGGAATGCTCTCACCTGCTTCCATTCTTAACTATCTAATTGTAATCAGAGAATCACTTGCAATGGGTTCTTTTCCTGCTGCCACACCATTACCTCTGGTGTACCCCCGGGATCTATCCTTTGCCCCCTCTGATTTCTCAGCTACATGCTGGTCCTCGGTGAAACCATCTGAAAGCACAACACTTAAAGTTCTACCTCACCACCACCTCTCTCGACTCCACCACTGTTGCTAAATTATCAGACTGCCTATCCGACATCCAAAAATCTCATCCAATTAAATATTGAGAAGACCGTGCCATTGTTTTCAGTCTCCATTCCAAACTCTGTTCCTGAGCTAACTCCATCCCTCTGTCTGGCAACATTCTGCCACTCTGTTTGAAACGTTGGTGTCACATTTGACCCTGAGGTGAGCTTCTGACCTCATTTTTGTGCCGTTACTAAGACCACCTATTTTCACTTCTGTAACATCGCCTGACTTTGACTCCTCATCGACCCAAAATGTTTCTCTCTCCACAGATACTGCCAGACCTGCTGAGTATTTCCAGGATTTTATGTGGGCATATTAATGACATAGCCCACATACCTTAATATTAATACATTACTTAACTTGACCAGACTACATTAACAGACTATCCCCTATTGATATTTTGGATTTCCAGCATCCGCAGTAGATTACTTTTGCTAGGAATTGCCCTCTGCAAACCACCAGGCCCCTGACCCAAAAACCCAGTAAGTAAGAAAATATATGTGCCAATACGATTCACTGGCCTGGCCTTCATGATTTCATGGCTAGAAGATTAATCTATCTAGGGTTTTCAGGTCAGGAGTGTAACATTCTGTTGGAGTCAGACATGTGGTGGACAATTTAGGGAGCTAATGATACATACACTTCAACTGATGGTTAACATCGCAAAAGATTTTATTCCATGATTAATTTCCACCAAACCTGGTGTTACTGGCTGGTCATATAATCTACTTGACAACACGGATTGTGTTTGCAGTTAATAGAAACTTGGACCATCCCTCTCTCTTCCTTGCCTTGTGGGACAGAGATGATGTGTTTCTTCCACTGCTTTATTCCAGCAGATTGTGCTTTGGGTTTTTTCTGTATTAAAGACCATTTAGATGTCAACAGGTTGTTACTTCCTATCAGGAGGACTCTAGTTGGGTTGTTGGGGATGGAGGGGAGTTACCATATTCCCATGGGGAAGCAAGTACCCTTTTGGATGTCAAACTAATATTCAGAGGCCACTCTGTACTCTTGCTTACTATGCTGGGGGTAGGGTGGAGTGGAGGGAATGTCCGGGTATAACAACCTAGTATTAAAAACTGAAATCTCATCTCCACTCTAGAGCTTGAACTATTCAATTGGGTTTTATTTGACTGAAGCACTCTTACCCTACACTGAGGGCAGAAAACTTGGCGGACTGTGCTGTACAGATAAAAGCCCTCACCTTCAAGAAACAATTTGTTGGGAGTGCACTACATTGCATCACCTGGATGATGGGGAGGCAGCGGACAAGAACAGTTTTGATCCTGAATTGCTAAAAGCTACTACCAAGTGGGAATAGTAATGTTCTGAGAGGCCAGTGCTAAGAAACATCAATTCACCTCTGCAGTATAGTGAGCAGGATGCTGTTTGAGGATTGATCCTGCTAGTGAAATTGGGCAAACCTAGAGATGGAGATAGAAGCACCTGGGACATTGCCAATTGTCATACTCACAGAATCATCCCAATTTTGGCACAAGACCCCACATGAAATTGAGGACTTTTCAGAATCAATTGGACATGTTCTAATTCAATGCTTATATCATAGTTGAGTGATCCATCCAGTTTTATTCTTCTTTTCCCTTTCTCCATTTGCTAAACCAGTTAAGAGTCAGCCATGTCAGTGATGGAATGAAGTGACAATTGTGACCCCTTCCTAGCCAGCCTCCTGAAAATCCCCCTATTTTGCAGCCACTTTTTAGCAGGATCAGCTTTTTATTTTTAGTTCCCATAGTGGGTTTTGAACCCACATTCCCTGGATTATTAA
The DNA here is from genome assembly GCF_964194155.1 of Cetorhinus maximus. Lineage (NCBI taxonomy): Eukaryota > Metazoa > Chordata > Chondrichthyes > Lamniformes > Cetorhinidae > Cetorhinus > Cetorhinus maximus. The sequence goes on along the minus strand of NC_135898.1, from coordinate 37,514,567 downwards.
ACCAGCCCTCTGGTTTACTAGTCGAGTAACATAACCACTGTCCTGCCAAAACTGGAGCATTGAATGCAATTCTGGGCACCTTATTCCAGGAAGAGATTATAACTATGGAAAGAGGATACAGTGAAGATTTCATACTATGGCATTTGGGAATGAAATGAGAGGCTACAATTGCAGAGTAAGATCCAAACAATTTGTTTTTTTCATAGGAAGCTGAGAAGGTGAAGAGGGGATCTGATAAATATAATCAAAATTCTGAAAGGTTTTGAGAGGACTAATAGTAAAAGATTGTAACTACTGGTTGGCAGATTGGTTAAGTAGGATCATCAAGAGGATGAAGAGGCAAGTAGCACATTATTGTTAGAACATAGAATACTTTACCACAAGTGTTACTGAGAAGAAAGTGTAGCATCATGTGAAGGGAATTGGATAAGTATTTGACAAAGAAGGGAATATAGAAATTCACGTAAAGGGTGGGGAATTGGAATTGCAGTTGAAATCTCCAGTTGAAGAGGTAGAACTAGCACAATCATGGTGGGCTGAATGGCACCTTCTTTTCTTAAAATACTGACCTTATAAATTGCTCAAAATGTGAATAATTACCACACCCTGTTCTTCCATCTCAGCCAGCATTTAACACCTTGTCTGTTAATTAATGATAGATGCACACATGTGGTATTAGGTTACCACTTACTCCATTCTTTAGGATGGGTTTCAGTGGTGAGATGGAAATCATTGACTTTTTAAATGAGAATAAAGATATAGGTGTGGCTGTTTGCAGGTCAGATACAATAGGTTTCATGGAACCCTTATTACATGGGAACCCTTTGGCTTGATAAAGCTGTAACCGAATAGGTAATTTGGAAGATGCAAAAATATAAAAAAATGTTTGAATGCTAGGTGAAGGAAATGGTTAAAGTCTAAGTAACAAAGGTTGTAAAATAACTGGGAACTATTCCAAATCTATTGCAATTTTCTTGTAGGAGTGCCCGACTCATTAGTTTTGGCCTTTCATTTTGAACCCTGCCTAAACCTTGCATTCTTAACTTAGGCCTTTTTATCCTTGCTTACTAGGTGTCCGTACACACATGGCCATTCTGTGCTATGTACACACATCCTTTACCCTGACTAGAATCAGCTACTCAATTGCCCTCAGTGTTCATTTCTGCCTCTCGGTGACACCACCCCCAGAAAATACAAAACAAAACCATAGAGAGAAACAGGGTGTTAGCCAGACCAGTGGATGTCAGGGTTTATCCTTCACGTGTGCCTCCTATCACCCTTACTATCAGCATAATCTTCTGTTTCTTTCTCCCTCATATACTTCTCTCACCTCCCCTTAAATGCATCTATATCTACTCTCTATTGTAGTGAGTTTCATGTCCATGTTCTTACCTTTAAAATTTTATGAATAAAGTATATTTTGGGGGAAAAAAAATTCTGAGAATAAAGAATTAAAAGAAAAGTAAGATAGAATCCAAGGAGGCGATATGCCAAAAGCACAGCACTGAGGATGCTGGAAATCTGAAATAAAAATGGAAAATGCCGTAAATGCTCAGCCTATCAGGCAGCATTTATCAACTAAGAAAAGAGTTAATGTTTCAGGTTGATGACCTTTCATCAGAACTGACAGAGGTTAACTGGTTTTAAGTGGGTGCAGAAGAAGGGAAAGGTGGGAGGGGAGGAAAGGGCAAAACAGAAGGACTGCCGGAGAGATGGTGGGCATAGTAGTAATGTCACTGGACTAGTAATCCAGAGGCCCAGGCTAATACTCTGGGGACATGGGTTCAAATCCCACCACAGCAGCTGATGGGGTTTAAATTCAATTATTAAATCTGGAATTGAAAGCTAGTGGTGCCATGAAATTACCATTGTTTGTTGTAAAAACCCATCTGGTTCACTAATGTCCTTTAGGAAAGGAAATTCTGTCTACATGTGACTCCAGACCCACAGCAATGGGGTTGACTCTTAACTGCCCTCTGAAATGGCCCAGCAAGCCACTCAATTCAAGGGCAATTTTGGATAGGCAACAAATGCTGACCTTACCAGTGGCGCCCACATCCTGTGAAAGAATAAAGGGAAACAGAACTCTTCACGGAGAGCATTCCTGGAAGAGAAGTGACAGTGAGTTAAACATTAACACAAAAGACAAATTATATGGATGCTAGAAGTCAGAAATACTGGATAATTTACTTTAACTTGACAAGAAGCGAATAAAATTATCAAGAGGCAACAGCACAATTTAACTCCTCCATTAGCTAAACTAAAAATACAATTCTAGCTTTTATTTCTTTTTGTGTACACAGCATTATTTTTTTTTACCTCACCCATTACCACTCCCTATGGCTGATTTTTCCCCATCTTATTTTTCTCCCTATGGCTTTTACTATTAGTAGGATACACGTGTGATCAGCTTGTGATTTTCTATCCATGAATTTTACTGGTTGGAAACTCACGGATTGAGGGTGTTCAAGTCCCCTCTATATGCTGCTGGCATTGAGTTGATGGGTGAATGGGACTTGGCATGTGTAAGGACACAGGCAGCAGAGCTCTGGATGATTTCAAGTTTATGGCCAAGAGTGTGTTGGAATAGTCAGGTCTAGAGGTAACAAAGGCATAGATGAGGATTTCACAACAGACAGGCTGAAGTAGTAGTGAAGTCAGGCAATATTACGGAGGTGGAAATAAGCTGCCTTAGTGATGGTCTGGATATCTGGTCAGGAGCTCATCATAGGGTCAGATATGACCCCATGTTTGCAAACAGTTTGGTTTGGTCTCAGAGAGTTGGCAGGGAGAGGGATGAAGTTGGCAGCTAGGGGATGGAGTTTGTAGGAGGGAACAAAGACAATGGCTTCTTGTGTACAGATACTTAATTTGGGGGAAATTTCCGTTCATTCAGTACTGGATGACAGACAGGCAGCCTGATAATTTAGCAACAGTGGAGAAAGTGAGAGAAATGGTGGGGTGGGTAGAGCTGGATATTGTCAGCACACGTAAGAGAAATAATAAAAGCAGAAAATGGCAGAAGTATGCAGCAGGTCAGGCAGCACCAGTGGAGAGAAAACAGAGTAAGTGGGGGGAATCTTTTGGTCCTGCCAGCAGTGGAATCTTGGCAGGCGAGGGAACTTAATTTGGCAGGAGGCGAAAAATCAGTTTCTGATGGCGGGATAAACTTCAGCTATTAAGTTCTTGGGAGTTTAGAGGTGGGTTAAAGGCTGGTCGAGCTTCCTAACGAACATTGTTGGGAAGCCCTTTTGCATGCATTAGCATGTTATACGTGCTCATTAAAAAGCTACATTGCCGAAATTAAGCTTCCCCTCCAAATAAAGTTCCCCACCAGGGAGAAATTAGAATGTTCACATTTATGGCTACACAAAAGCGGTATGTAGACTTCTTCCATAATTAACGGTGAGTTGCTGCTGCATTTTCCTCTTTGGGGAGTGTCCGTTAATGCCAACCTACGCTTGAGACCGGGTGGTGGCAGTGCAAGTCACGTGAAGGATGACCAAGGGAGAGAGGAAGGGTTAGCGGGGAAGGGTGGAACAGTGGCCGGGCAAAGGTGGAAGGGTTAGTTCAAGTTGTCCAGGTGCCCTTTAAATATGATGCCCAGACCTTCGACCTGATGAGGTAATGGCAAGGATGGTGACTTCCTGCCTGCCTCCGCCACAAGAATCTGAAAGCTCCTTGCAGATGCAAATATAATGTGCAAGAACAGTGCGTGGATCATGGTCAACCATCCTGCCCCACAGCGGAAACCACCCCCACTACCGCTCCAGCCACCAAAGTTGGAAAGGAAGGTTCCAGCCAATGTTTTAGGCCTATGACCCTTCATCAGAACTTAGGAAAGTTAGAAATGTAACAGGTTTTGAGCAAGTGAAAGGGTGTGGGGGTGGGAGGGGAAAACAAAAGGGAAGGTCCATGATGGGGATGCAGAAGGAGAGATTAAATAACAAAAGGTTTCATGGTACAAAAGCCATAGGGAGTGGGAATGGGTGAGGTAAAGAAAACTAATGCTGTGTACACACAAAGAAATAAAAGCTAGAATTGTGTTTTCAGTTTAGCTAATGGAGTAGTTAAATTGTGCTGTTGCCTCTTGATAATTTTATTTGCTTCTTGTCATGTTAGAGTAAATTATCCAAGTCTAGTAACTCCAAAAGTGGATAACTGAAGGCCGTGAGTACCTCTGGGCTGTTCTGCACTTCAATTTTACAAACACAGCTGGAGGAATTGGGTCATATCTTCACTAGGCCGCTAGATTAATGGGGATGTGGATGTGAGAATGGGAAGAAAAGGCAGGAAAGGAACACTGACGTTCTGTCTCCTCCCTTTCCAAGTTCTGACTTTCATTGGCTAGCTTTAAAGGAGCATTGACAACTTTATTGAAAGGTTTTTTTTTGTTGCTACTTCTCTTATTCCCTGAACTTCGAACCTAATGTCAAAAGTGGTTCAGCAGAGGTTAAGAAAAAAAAAATCACTTAACTAAAGCTTGCTGTTAATTAAACATTGTCAAGAACTTGACCGCAACAATGTTGAAGTAACCTGCTAAGAGCAGTTTTTTATTATAACGAGTCTACTGCTTCACTATACATCCAACCATAGAGGCGGCATTGTTTTCATTCAGGATATTAGTACTTTAAAGCATATCAGTCCAAACTATTGGCTCCTCTGCAGCACTGTAAGCTTCTAATATATGTATTCTGCCCAGCGGCAAAAAGAACACCTGTTGGCTCAACATCATCATTCCTCTCTGTATGTGGCCAAAACGCTATTAAAAAAAAAATGGGACAGGCTGGTTTATCTGCTCAGAAAACAGGCAACTGAGCTGAAATTTGGAGACTCAGTCCACGCCTGTTCAAACTGGCACTGCTTACTGAACTGAAGCCAAGTTTCGTCTGCAGGAGCTGGAATAAGGCCACATTTGAGATTATATCATATTACTGTGTATTTTAGATAATGTGGATTATTTGTTTTCGGTGCCAAAAATGTGATAATTCATAATCAACCATGAGGGAAAGTGCTTTGTACTGAACATTTTCTATTATTCCAATTAAATCTCTGTGATATGCAACAGTTATACAAGCAGCAAAGGCTTGTTGTAAAAGTGTACTTCTCTACACTTTGATTAAATAATGCATGTAAACTGTGTAGTATCGATGGATATTAAAGCAATGGTTCAAGGTGAATTTATTGAAGGGTCTCTGGGCCCTTCGACCTTGATGCTATTCCTGCGGCCTTTGACACAACCCTGTGACTTTTAACACTGCAACCTTTTGGATTTCAGATATACCTGCTCATACTTATGTAATGTATAAGGGGAGACAGTGGCATTGTGGTAACATCACTGGATTTTCCTGAGACCCAAGATAATGGTGGAATTTAAGCTCAGTCAATAACAAATCTGGAGTTGAAAGCTAGTCTCAGTAATGATTGTTGTAAAAATGCATCTGGTTCACTAATGCCTTTTAGTCAAATATAGAACAGCATAAACAGCACAGGCATCTGCTGTTCTTACCTGGTCGGGCCTACATGTCCACAGCATTGTTGCTGACTCTTAACTGCCCTCTGAAATGGGCAGCAAGCCACTCAGCTCAAGGGCAATTAGGAATGGGCAACGAATGCTGGCCTTGCCAGTGATGCCCACATCCCGCTAAAGAATAAAATATAGTAATTTTTCAGAAATATAAGCACTTTGTATACATGTTGCAACACAAATGTTTCAAGGATACTTGTCCAAAGCTCAGAAATCCTCCCATTTCTATTCAATGTATTCAGTATTTAAATTTGTAGGTGGTTTAGCCTCCTCTGACCTGAATAAAACCTCCCCTGACTTAATGTACCTGTTGATTGCTGTGGAAAGGTGGAAGGGCTGCTTAAATTTGGATGCCTTTTGTGGCGGTGGTAGTGAGTGACATTAGCATGGCCAGTCAGGGCCTCTGTGAAGGGATCTAGCAGCAGAACCTGGGGAGGGAATAGGACAGGAGGATGCCTCGATTCAGGATGACAGAACAGCATTGTACTAACCTGGAAAGCAGAGGGGATGTGTACCAGTAAATAAGGAGTGACAAGAACTTTCCTGTGATTTCATACAAATTGCATTTGAACCTAAAACGAGCAATTGGGGTCCTCTCCCACTTCACAGTTAGTTGGGATCTTTTTTGCCTCTCCCCTGACATAGGAACATTATTGTTGTTGGGATTGGTTGGGAATGCTCGGCTGGCTGTAATTTGGAGTTAATTTCCAACCAATCCATGTTTTTTTTATTTTTAAATAGCCTTCTAACTGAATGGTCAGCCCCAGAAAGATTGGGGCTTACTAGCACATGGGTAAAGTGGACATACTTTCTCTTGGCTTCAGTAAAGGCAAAGGATTCACAGGGCCTTTATCATTAGAGCTTTGCATAATGGGACCCCGCATGGGCCTGTGGAACAGACTGCCGGCTGGTGGGCTAAATGTTGATTCACGCAATTCCTTTAAAGAAGAGTTGGACCTTTGCTTTCCAGCTGGTGTGAGTATGTATAAGAATGGGGTGAGTGAGAGTGGGTGGGTGGATGGGTGAGAGTGGACGGGTGAGAGAGTGGGATCAGGTGGGTGGGTGAGAGAGTGGGATCGGGTGGGTGGGTGAGAGAGTGGGAGCGGGTGGGTGGGTGAGAGAGTGGGAGCGGGTGGGTGGGTGAGAGAGTGGGAGTGGGTGGGTGGGTGAGAGAGTGGGAGCGGGTGGGTGGGTGAGAGAGTGAGAATGAGTGGGTGAGAGTGAGAGCAGGTGAGAGAGTGGGTGCGTGCGAGGGTGAGAAAGGAGTGAGTATGTGTGTCTGAGAGAGGGGGTGAGTGTGTGTATGTGTGTGTGTGTTTGTGTGAGAGAGTGGGGGAGAGAGAGAAAGAGAGAGAGGGAAATCAGCGAGAGTGTGTATATATGAGAGAGGGGTGTGTGAGTGTGTGAGAGAGAGGGAGAGAGATAGGTATGCATAAGAGAGAGAGAGAGGTGAGGGTGAGAGGGAGGGGAGGGTGTGTGTCTGGCTCACTCCCAGTCTCAGGATTCTCATTCACCCTCACCCCCACATACCAACAGGCACTCTCACCGACTCACAGCGGATGAGGGCAAGTGAGTGAGCACCCTGAGACTGGGAGTGAGCTTGATACATACACTCTCAGCCTTTCACACTGCAATGGTCATCTTTATTTATTACTTTTTTAAAACTATTAATTTATTGTTGTGACTTTTTTTTGGTCAGCAAGTTATTTCTTTTCATGTGTCAGTTTATTTTTAAAATTCATGCTCAATGTTGTGCCAAACCTTATCTTTCTGAAATGTACTCATCGCGCCCCCTGCAGTGTGAGACAGATTTAAATGCAGCTGGCCCAGCATGCGAAAAGGTTGCACAAGCCCGGTCTAAGGGGTAGTGGGTAAGGGTTGGAGAGAATTTTCTCAACACTTCCCTCCCACCAAATTGGCCTGTGTTTTGGATCTAGTTTTTCACCTGTCCCAGGGGATCACTTGGCTCTAGGTGGATGGGGAATGTACTTAGCGACGCACAAGGCATCGCAACCGTGTGGGACAGACTGGCTGTCTTCCCCTGCCCATCACTTTTCCAATGTTTAATGCATGTACGCAAATTCCCAAAGTGCTCCCTGGATGAGTGAAGCTTTGCACCTGGAAAGTAAGGATGAAAAGTTAGCCCAGTATCTTTAATAAGAGACATTTAAAATACATGGAGTTGCTTAGATTGGATACAAATTATGGGAAAAAGAATGTTAACAAGGTACAAATCAGAGGGAATAAGGAGAGAAATAGGAAGAGGGGAGAAAAAAGATGAGTCAAATAAAAGTTTTATTTAAATATTTGTTGTCTTTGAGTGTTTATTTTTGTAGTAAAGGGTTATTGTATAGGAAGAAAGCTGCCCTTGTTTTTAAGTGCTTTATTACAATAATATCACCATGTATAAGTTAAGACCTTAAAGGGTGACTTCAGGGATTCCTTGGATTAACTGGTATTCCAAAGGTGCAAAGTGCTCAGTCTGAAAATACTCTAAATATTTGTACTCTATATATATAAAGTAATAAATATAATTTAAAATGAAATATTTTGTTTCATTATTGAGAAAAAAATTCAGCAAGCATCTATTAATATGTCTAACAATGTTATTTCATACTGTTCACACCCAGTGGGCAAGAATAATATTTCCATACCCCACCCAAAAAAGTTTTTAGGTATGCAGGTATAGGATATCTTAATGGCACATGTTTTAGTTAACAATACCAGACTTTGAGAGTTCAATCTCTGTAAGCCAAGGAAAAGAAACAGTGCCACCTTGTGTTCACCAATGTCAGATAGATATTATGGTGTTCAGTGACAAATCTGATTTAAAATGCTGGTGGTCCACATACAAGAAATGGGAAAATGTTTAGGCAGAGTTAAAGGTGGAGACATTGGTAAGCATTTCTTGGGCATAAAAGAAGCACCACTGTACCAATTTCTGACCTTGCACCAATAGCATGTCTGCTGCCATATAGATCCTCACCATCTTTAGACACTGCTCATGATTACTGAAAGCAACATTAGCTCAATTTAAATATGCATTATATGCCTGTTTCAGGACTGCTCTGCCATACTGTATTCATCAAAAACTAGGTTGAGCATCTATTCTACCTTGTGGTCTAACCTTAAAGGTCATGTCAAGCTCAGGAGTGCCGAATTGTTCTTGGTTCCAAAACATTACTGTGCACTGCTGTTATCACCCCATGATGAACTGCCTCTGGAATCTACCAGTGCCCAGTGATTAATAAGATGAGGTCCAAGGAACAATTTGGAAGGTCCTTGGGCCAACCTCGCTGACCACATGCCGAAAGTACCACACCCGTCGTGTAGCACGAATCAATTACTACCGCATACGGTTAAGCAACTGCTTGGTGCTAAGTTGACATGCACCTTTTTGTTTATAAGAACACATATGTTATTGAAGTTATTGGAATGTTAGTTCTTCCTTTGTATTTTATTTTGTTTCTTTTCTTAATTTTAGGTCCTCCTACACATTATGCAGACAAAATGCTTATCAAACATAGGAAGTGATAGGCGAAAGAGTAGATTCCATCCAGTACACATTCTACCATCCTAGTAGGATCAAAGTGGATGACCTCATGTTTGCCTGACATTGAAATCGATTTGCAACAGTTTTGCCCAGTCTTGTCCATGTCTTTGTAATTTTATGCTTCCATTTGTGCTGTTTACAACACCATCTATCTTTGTGTGATTGGCAAATTTGGATATGTGGCTTTCTATTCAATCATCTGAGTTGTTAGTAAGAAGGGTGAACAGTTGGGGGCATCGTAATGGTCTTTGCAGGACAGCACTAATCACACCCTGCGAATTAGAATACCTGCCCATTATCCCTACTCTCTGCCTCTTGTCACTCAGCCAATGTCCTAACCAATCCAATAATCTGCCTTTGAATCTATAAGCTTCAGCTTTAGTTTACAGTCTCTATATCAAATGCCTTCTGGAAGTACAGTTATTAACATTCATTGATTTCCCCTAGCCCACTACTTCACCTCTGCAAAAAATCAGATGCATCAGGCATGACCTATGTTTTACATTTAGAAGCCTAGTCCATAGACTGACCATTCACTCACTGAAACATTGGGCGGGATTTTCCGGGATCGTCCTGTCCTGCCGCAAGTCAATGGACTTCTGGCTGGGGCTCTGCTCGCCAGCGGCGGATCCCGCCTGCGACAGGGATGGAAAATCCTGGCCATTGTTTCCACGGATTAATAAGGAAATTAACCCCCTTCAAGCACGGCCATGTCTTCCGATTCTACTGTTCCGGGTGGAGATGAAAGGGCTCGCCATTGTCTAGTTCCCTTGAATCCTTAGAAGAGGAAACATTTTGCTTCTTAATCTTCTCCTTTCTCATGGAAACATGCTTACCTGATTATTCCTCGGAATCCAAAACCACCATTCCCTTAATCATTCATCTTTCCCGTGGGCAACACCTGGCCAGGTCACATCCCTTGTTACCTGGAGACGGTATTAGTGGGCTGCCTTAAGTGAACCACTTGAGATTGCCCTGCAATATTTCCCCTTTTAGAGGATGTTTGGCTTCCACTTGCTGCCTGTCCCAATCAGGATCAGAGCCATCTTGTGTTGAGACTGCAATAAGCTCCTATTCAGTTTGCACAGGGCATTCAATCCTAAAGCACTCCTGCATTTAAACTTATTGATGACATGGGACTTGAAATGGACTTGCCAAAATATCAAAAGAAACACAGTAAAAGAAAAGTACTGGCCAGAATATTTGCAGATTAATCTTAATGATGCAAAATCAAAGAGAGCCGCATATAACAACAACAACAGCATAGTAACGATAAACATTGAACACCTCCTGTTCCACCTTGCTATATAAATCCAAATTGTTATTCTGGTTATAAATGTTTCAAAAGCCTTGCAGTTTTACTGCAGATACAAAGCCTAATCCACTCAGGGTGCATTCCTAGTGGATCTAGCAGGGTGTCACTGTTAAACTGCATTGCTTTTAACAGTTAATTTCCCCTATTCTAGCCGCCATATCTTCTTCCTTTACCACGCAAAACAGCTGACACATTCTGTCCATCAGCGACTGCTACCTGAAGTTTACAGAAATGTACTCTTTAATTGCAGTGTGAGCTCACCATGAATGTACGGGGGAACTATTAGCAGCTGTGGTTTGGTGTGGAGGCTTTCTTACAGGAGCACATCAGTGAAACTGGGGCAGCTGCACTAATCTACTCTTATTATCTCCATACACTGAGTCCAGATTACAGCTTTGGGTCTTTGTATAAATAAACGATGAGGTTTAGAGGTTATATTCTATCTAAGTATGTTATTGAAGTATTTAAAAAGCTTTTACACTACCATTTGCTATTTCTGGTAGGAAAATATGGAAATAACCAAACATAATCTTCTGTTTTACGCTTAGGCATTATGTATAATGAATTATTTTCTGTGATTTACGTCATGAGTGTCGCAATAACTGCTAAATCCTTTATTTTCCCCAAATCACTCTTACATGTGATGTGTTCTTTCTAGCTCCTCTTGATCCGGGATTTACCTACAAATTTTAAAAATAAACGCATCAGGATACTGTAATCTCTTCACTGTTTAAATCTGAATGCTAAGGGATTCCATTATCATTTAGGATTCTTTTCTGTATTTTGAACGCAACCTAGCATATTCAGGATTTTACTGGATTACCTGTTTTCCTGACTGCACTTTGCTGAAATGGATGCGACCCAGTTGAACTGAAAACTCCTAAAATCCATTATGCACGTTATCACCTTCCAGGTTGTGGGATCTTACTGCGTGTAAATTGGCTGCCATGTTTCCTGCATTCCAACAATGACCGCATTTCAAAAATACTTCATAGAATGTAGAGTGCTTTAAGGTGTCCTGAAGTTGTGAAAGGTAATATCTAAGTGCAAATCTTCCTTTCTAAATTTCAAAAATCAGTGAATACGTTAATGTTTCAAAGCTCCCACCCTACTGGGAATCAAAATGGTCCAAGGTGGTTTTTGTTTCTCTTGTTCACTTTATATTTTAAAGTGTTTGCTGTGGCCGAGTGGGTAGTACACGTGCTTTCAATTCAGAGGTTTGTGGGTTCAACTCCCACTCCAGGGATTTGAGCACATAATGCAGGCTGATACTCCCAGTACAGTACTGAGGGAGTGTTGCACCAGCAGAAGTGCCATCTTTCGGATGAGACGTTTAAACCAAGATCCTGTCTGCCCTCTCAGATGGATATAAAAGACCCCATGACAATATTTTGATCCTCCCAGTATCCTGGCAAATATTTATCCCTTAATCAACATCACTAAAACAGATTACCTGGTCATTATCACATTGCTGTTCATGGAAGTTTGCTGTACACAATTTGGGCTGTCCTTTTTTAATCACACAATCATACAACAAAGATTTAATTCCAAAAACTTATGATTAGTTGCAACATCCTGATGACATGAAATATGTTACATAAATGCAATTCTTTCTTTGAGGGGCATTAATGCTGGAAATGGGATTCTTCCCATTTTGGGCAACCTGTACCACTATTCAGCATTTCCAAATTTATAACTCGGTATGGGCTCACAATTGCACCAGGGGAAAATGCAGCATTGTCAGTTTAGTGTGAATCATGCCTTCAGGACACACCCATTATACCCAGGGTAACCTGAACCTGCTTGAGTTATTTCCATGCATTGACTCCGTTATAGACTCATGGGAGCTAAGTAATGTGTATTTAATAGAAGTCAGCCACAGCATGGTTAGATGTAAAATAAACCTTCCTCTACTCTACACCAGTGATGTGCTATAGCCTCAAAACAGCAACCTCTAATACAGCTATGTGACACATTGCCATATCACGTCGAGTTTCCCTGAGTGCAATTGCCAATTAGTTCCAGTTTTACTCACTAGGCATTAGGCTCAGACCTGGTTGCCATTATTTGGAGTTTGCTCACTTTAATGGCTGCTACTGTTACTGCAGCTATGTTGTAATTTGAAAGCATGCATTAATAATAAATCAGGGAAGATGACAAAGAATTTGTTTCTTTCCTACTATTGTCACTCTATTTTGTTCCTTTTTGGCGAATTCATTCTAATGGGTGTACAGTAACCTTTGTCACCCAACAGAAGAATTTATATGAAGTGAAAGGTATAAAGTAACTAGCTGGGTAGGTTTTTCTCATTCTTTGATTGAAGTTACCCTCTACATAGAATGTTTAATCTCTTTCATTTATTGTCATCATATACCACAGGACTAATCCAGTACATAGTCCTCTAATATTCCACATAGCTAATTTCTTTGGTGTCAATTTCACCCCATTTCTATCACAGGGTGGGTCTGAAATACAAAAACAATGGTGCATACAGGAGATTTGCACTAGATTTGATTTATACAAAGTTATGCTCTTCATATTCTGGATGTGAACCAACACAGAAATATTTACCAGAAGTTACTTTAGTTTGAACCATTAAAGTTTACACCACAGAAGGTGGTCCTTTAGCCCATCATTTTTGCTATCTATGTTAGTATTTTTAATGCATTCACGGGATGTGTACATCACTGTCTAGGCCAGCATTTATTGCCCATCCCTAATTGCCCTTGAGAAGGTAGTGGTGAGCTGCTTTCTTGAACCGCTGCAGTCCATGTGGTGTAGGTGCACCCACAGTACTGTTAGGGCAGGAGTTCCAAGATTTTGACCCAGCGACAGTGACGGAACAGTGATATATTTCCAAGTCAGGATGGTGAGTGGCTTGGAGGGGAACTTCCAGGTGGTGGTGTTTCCATGTGTCTGCTGCTCTTGTCTTTCTAGATGGTAGCGGTCATGGGTTTGGAAGGTGCTGCCTAAGGAGCCTTGATGGTGCAATCCAAAAATAATAATACTATCCTGCTCTCTCCCCATTGCCCTGTATCTACCTTTGGTCACTCTACCCTAAGAAGAGGCAGTCCATTTCTGACTCAACTGCATCTTACGGCAGAGTATACCAGGACTCTAGAAATCCTGTATCCTGATTTGAATGAGAATGAGAATCAGGTGTTTTCTATGCCCAAGGGACTGGCTGAAAATCTACCCACATTGTGTTTCCTTTGTCACATTGGGAGCAATGTGTGAAAGACCTACCATAGAAATTAGTCAAAGGATACAAAGTTTTAGGTCACGTAGCATAATGTATCAGAGCTACTAACTGATGGTGGATTAGCAAGTTAAATTTATTTTCTAATGTTATATTCTGGGATTTTAAGGTTATTTTTAGGTTTGGATTATGTGATTATGTCCTTATTTTCATTGGAAATAAGTTATAAGTAATTTGTAATGTATTCATGCATTATGTTAATATGTTATGATGTCTGAGCATGTGCAGTACCCAATGATGCGCTAAACTCACTCTTGTAAACTGGCTATATCTCATTTCGATCGCTTTCATTTGTGCCACGCAATGTGCCACAAATTGGTGACAAGGATGGGATATGCTGAAGACACAGTGTCTGTGATCAACCCGAAAGCCTGCAAAGTTTGATTAAGGGCTGGTAAGTTTTACACACATCTAGGAAATGGCCTGTTCCATCGTGAACCAAAAAAGAGAGACCTAACGCCACGCTGGAGCTGAAGCTGAGACTTTTGCCCCCATGTTCTGGAGACTGCTGAAGAATCTGGCGCAGATCAGAGCAGAGAGAAGTCCCCAAAACAGCAACAGAATCCTTCAGCAGACTGAGTTAAACAAGGCGAGGAGAAAAGAAAAAAGCTTGTTGTTGGTGAGAACTTTCCAAGGCTGTGCCGTAGAATTACTGTAAGTGTTGCAAGTGCGCTTACAGCGATGAAAGTACAAATATCAGAGTCTGGCTGACTCCTCAGAAGAATGGGCTGCTGTGGGGTCCTAGTTGGCATCTGATTAAAGTCTTTCATCTAGGACATTTTCAACCACCGACTGCACAGATTTTGGAAAGCTGCAGTAAAATATTCACTTGCTACTGTTGAATTTGGAAACGGGAAAGTATGGCTGCTCCCACAGGATATATTGAAAGGTTCAGAACATGTGAGAGGGCTCAAGAACCATTGAGTTTGTATATTGAAAGAATGGGCATGCTTTTCAGAGCTAATAACATTTTGGAACTGAAGGTGAAAATGATGAGGTCAAGGCTCAGAATATGGCATTTTTTGAGCACAAGAAAACATTTATCTAATGTAAATTGGCCCAGAAGTGTATGGCACACTAACAAATTCTCTTGCTCCCAACAAGGCAAAAGATGTGCAATTCAAAACAATCATCATCAAGTTGGAGGAACATTTTAACCCTAAGTCACTGGAGATAGTGGAAAGCCACAAATTTGGAAGCAGAAATTAGGAAAGTAGTGAAACAGTTGGTGAGTACATTGTGACATGGAAAATCTATTACTAGATTGCAACTTTGGTACCTTCCTAGACCACGTATTATGAGACAGATTTGTGATTGGGTTGGTGGATGAAATAATCCAATTGAAGTCACTAAACACACAAAATCTTACATTTGACTTAGTGTGTAACATTGCTCTTTCCATGGATTTGGCATCAAAGAATGCTTGGGAATTTCATCCTATGCAAGTGACTAATACAGCTTCACTTCATTGTCAGAAGACTTCCACCAAGCCTAATGTGGGGAGACTTGATCAGAAGAATGCTGGTGATAGCAGGTTAATGACTTGTTATCATCCTAATGGAAAGCACATGGCATGGGCATGTCAGTGCATAAATTCCAAATGCTTTAATTGCCAAAAGAAAGGGCATATCGAGACTGCTTGCCAAGTGAAGGCCAAAGCAGGAAAGAGAACTTCCAGTGATAATGAAAAACAATATCATAAGGGTGGAGCTCACAACCTTTAAGTGAATCCAGAGTACCTAAGCGAAGAGGAGCTAGGGCTATACTGCATTTATGCCATTAGTAATCACTCAAATGACAGCGACTTTTGTACAAAGATGTTGGTAAATCAACATTTGCATCAATACCCCTGGAGATTGCTCCAACTGGACTCAATGGAGATTGGGGGGAAACTCTCCGCTGGTTGGACCCATACCTAGCACAAAGGAAGATGGTTGTGGTTGTTGGAGGTCAATCATCTCAGTTCCAGGACATCGCTGCAAGAGTTCCTCAGCGTAGTGTCCTAGGCCCAACCATCTTCAGCTGCTTCATCAATGACCTTCCTTCCATTATAAGATAAGAAATGGGGATGTTCACTGACGATTGCACAATGTTCAGCACCATTCATGACTCCTCAGATACTGAAGCAGTCCATGTCCAAATGCAGCACGACCTGGACAATACCCAGGCTTGGGCTGACAAGTGGCAAGGAACATTCGCACCACACAAATACCAGGCAATGACCATCTCCAACAAAAGAGAATCTAACCATCACTCCTTGACATTCAATGGCATTACCATTGCTGAATCCCCCAGTATAAACATCCTGGGGGGTTACCATTGACCAGAAACTGAACAGAACTAGCCAAATAAATACTGTGCTACAAGAACAGGTCAGAGGCTAGGAATCGTGTGATGAGTAACTCACCTCCTGACTCCCCAAAGCCTGTCCACCATCTACAAGGCACAAGTCAGGAGTGTGGTGGAGTACTCTCCACTTGCCTGGATGAGTGCAGCTCCAACAACACTCAAGAAGCTTGACACCATCCAGAACAAAGCAGCCCCCTTGATTGGCACCTCTTCCACAAACATTCACACCCTCCACCACTGACGAATAGTGGCAGCAGTGTGTACCATCTACAAGATGCACTGCAGGAACTTACCAAGGCTCCTTAGGCAGCACCTTCCAAACCCTCGACCGCTACCATCTAGAAGGACAAGGGCAGCAGATACATGGGAGCACCAACACCTGCAAGTTCCCCTCTAAATCACTCACCATCCTGACTTGGAAATATATCGCCATTCCTTTACTGTCACTGGGTCAAAATCCTGGAACTCCCTTCCTAACAGTACTGTGGGTGTACGTACACCACATAGACTGCAGCGGTTCAAGAAAGGCAGCTCACCACCACCTTCCCAAGGGCAATTTGGGATGGGCAATAAATGCCGGCCTAGCCAGCAATGCCCACATCCTGTAAAAGAATTTTACAAATTACGAGTAGAGATAAGTATGAGAGCAAATTGTACCTCTAACTGAGAGTACAGTGCACATGAAAACCTTCTGGTAAGGTGTCAAAAATGTGCAAACAAATGGAGTGTAGTGTCCAATATAAGGGCAAGTACCTCAGGTTTCCCATTGTTGTAGAGAGATATGTCAACAAACCAAACTTAATGGACAAAGACAGAAAATGCTGGAAAAACTCAGCAGGTCTAGCAGCATCTGTGGAGAGAGAAACAGAGTTAAAGTTTCGAAACTGTATGACTTCTTCTGAAGAAGGGTCATATGGACTCAAAATGTTAACTCTGTTTCTCTCTCCACAGATGCTGCTAGACCTGCCGAGTTTTTCCAGCATTTTCTTTTTTTGCTTCAGATTTCCAGCATCCGCAGGATTTTGCTTTTATCTTAATGGACAAAGACTGGCTTTGCAAGCTGAAGTTAGACTGGAAGCACGTTTTCCAAGTTAAGATGACCAACAAGCTTGGACAGCTATTGAGTCGTTGCAGCAACATTTTCCAGAGCAGCTATGACGGCACAATCAGTGTGAAAGTGTACATCCGAATCAGGCCTGATGCAAGGCTAATATATTACAAGGCTAGGCCAGTTTCTAATGCTCACAAAAGCCAGGTTGAAGAGGAACTAAAGAAGCTAGAGAGAAATAGTGTGCTAGTGAAAACTAATCACAGTGATCACAGACAAAACTGTAAGACTATCTGGGGACCACCACAGAATCAACCAGGCAGTGGATTTGAACAGTGTTCATTACCAACCTCTCAAGATTGGTATGCAGAGTTAGCTGGATCCAAGCTAGTCACAAAATTGGATTTCTCCCACATTTATGCACAGCTTAATGTGGATTGAGAGAGTCAGCAGTATCTCATGATAAACACACACATGGGGTTATACTCCTACTCAAAGCTGCCCTATGGAAGCTCCCAAGCCATATGGACAAGGTTTTGCAAGGTATGCAACATTGTGCAATAATGTGTTGATTACAATTTCAACAATAGAAGGTGCTTAAAAGGTTCAATGACCAAAATGTGAAATTGAAAAGGAGCAAGTGTGCTTTTGTGCAAAATGAGGCTGTGTACCTTGACCTGAAAGTCAATGAAAAAGGACTACAGCCAGTGAAAGAGAATGTAGAGGCTATAGTCAGTACTCCAAAGCTAAAAGATATGTCTGAATTTAGACTTTTTTTGTACATGGTTCAATATTATTTGTGATTTCTGTCTCAGCTTGCAATGGTGTTCGCTTCACTACATGAATTGTCGAAGAAAGATGGAAAATGGGAATGTCCAAAACACAACTGGAAAAATTTCAGTGGGGGAGGAGGGGGGGGGGTGTGTGTGTGTGGAGTGTGGGAGCAGGCAGCCACACCTCCGATCGGTGACCGGAAGATTCTGCACAACAAGATGCTTATGATGCATGTAACAGAAGCTTGATCAGTGATACACAGCTTGTTGGCTACAATACAAAACACAACCTGTAGCTAGCATGTGATGCTTCAAATTTTGGAATTGGAGCAGTGATCAGTCATGTCAGGAATGATGGTCAAGAGAGACCCACAGCATTTGCATTGTGTACACTTACCAACAGTGAATGCAACTATGCGCAGATTGAAACAGAAGCACTTTGAATTATCTTCAGAATCAAAAAGTTTAACCAGTTTTGGTTGGGTAGAAACTTCACACTAGTAATAATTCATAAACTCCTAGTCCCTGTTGTTGTGAATATCTAGTATGTTTTGTGTGTTTTAGTATATAAGTTTTAGTTTGAGGAATTCAAGTTTAACTGCAGAAAACACGATAAATGCAATTAAAAGGATGGGGCCATGTTGCTTTAAGAGGTTAACAGATAGAAAAGTAAGATCATAAAACAGCAAGTGGGCTTTCTTAGCTGGGGAACTGGAGATGTGATGTCTACACTGCTTGCAAGAAGTGCAGTCCAGAGAGATGGTTTTGTTTTGGGAGATAGAGTTATATTAGTTTAAAAGCATTCAGTGAATCCTGAAATATTATAAAACCCATTACTTCATCAGATCAAAAGAGAAATTGTAAATGAGGAATAATTAACTTAAAGGTCAGTTTGAGGATAGCCCTGAGCATGCTCCATCATCATAGAGAAGAGTAGAGCTTAGAAAGGCTCTCTGGTTTCAATCTATCTGGGTGTTTCCTGGGAGATGTTTTTAATTGCAGTTTGGACCACATATGTTTCCGTCTCATTGAAAGAAAATAGCCAAAATAAATGACAATTAGATAAATGTGCACTGTAATTGGAGTAAAACACAAACTTCAATATTGACCATGTTGAAGGTGGGTGAGGCTTAATCTTGTAAGAAACAGAAGCTGGAAGATGGCCTAATTTAAAGCTAGTGGGAAAATCTATAGTGGGCCTCACAGTGCCTTATTGCAAAAGAAAGTAACTAGCAGATTAGCTTGGAAGTATTGGAAAAATAACCAGAACAAGGCACTGAGGGATCTACCGTCAAGAGATGGTAAATGAAAGTTTTATCTCTGAGAGTAGCTGGAGTTGAGGAGAAATCTCTAGAGGACTGTGGCATACTTACGGGTGGTCTCTGCAGAAATAAATAATTTGAAGATTGATGTGTCTACAAGATAATTCTTGGGGAAGTAGGAATTAAACCTGAGGGCATAACATACATAGTATAAACCATATTGTTAAGTTAATAGTGCTTGTTTTGTTTAATTAAAAAAAAACTTTCTTGTATATAAAAAAGTGAAATCTTGTGGTGTAGTTGGTTAAAATGAGACTTTTGGATTTCTTTTTAAATGTTAACAGTCCCTAACTTGATCATAATACTATTCTAGGGCTAAAGTCTGCAATACCTATGATGGCAGCTGTACTCATCTCACAGTTGGAGTAGTAGATGATGACTTTCCAATCACTGCAACTTAAATTGCAGTTGAAATCAGAAAGACTCAGTATTGAAAAGAGTCTATGAACAGATATTGAATGAATGGACACAATCTGACCAGTGAACAAGCGAGGAACTGAAACCATTCCATCATCATTACAATGAGTTGTCACATGAGCAGGGCTGCGCCAAATGGGCTCCCTGACTGTTGGGACCTAGTTCTTTGAGAGATAGGATCCTGGCTAAACTCCATTCTGACCACACAGGGATAGTCAGTATGAAATCCATTGCAAGAGGTTTCCTTTATTGGCCTGGCCTAGACAGTGACCTAGAATCGTTGGTTAGAAAATCTATCTGACAAAATTGTAGAAATAGCCTACTAAAAACTTTATTGCAATCATGGCCATGGTCAAGTCAATAATTTTGAAGAATTCATGTACATGTTTGTGAAAAGGGAAATGACAATTTCTTGGAACTCAGCGGTGGCCAAGCGAAGTGGATCAAAATAAAGCACATGGGTCAAAACACCAATGCTGAAAGAACAATAGACGAATTATGATCTATTTTTGCTTGACATGGTTTACCAGAGGAGCTTGCCTCAGGCAAGTCCTCAATTTCGTCCTGCTCTGTTCCAAAATTTCATGAAGCAAAATGATATCAAACATATCTTCCTTCCTCCTCACCATCTGGCATCAAACGGAGCAGCTGAAAGATCCATTCAGATAGCTAAAGAAGCGCTCAAAGAGCAAGTGCTGCATGGACGTTCAAAACTCAGTATGAAACAGTGACTAGCTAATTTCCTGTTGCAGTATAGAACAACCCAACACTCTACTACAGTAAACACATCCACTGAGCTTTTCATGAGGAGACGGTTAAAGACATGTTTGAGTCTGGTCCTACCAAACTTGACTTTTAAAGTTGAACACGAACAGTTGAAACCATCAGTATGACACAAACAGAGTCCTGCTTCAGGTAAAATAAACAGGTTTGTGTTTTGAGCTCCCCTCACAAGTCACACACTTGGAATGTTGGAAATATAGCATCAGCACGTGAAACAAAAAGTTACTTGGTTGAAATTAATGGAAAGATGAGAAATGTCCATGTAGATCACATCATCTTGCCAAGGGATGACCAAAAACATGAGCACAATCCATTTGACCATGAGCTCATGTCAAGAGTCTAAACAAATTGAAATTTCAGTGTCTGAAGTACCAATTTCTGAGAAAGAAACAGGATCTTTTTTGAGTTCTGAGCCAAAACCAAACAGTCCAAAACCTGGATCTATACTGAAACCTCTAAGGAGACCAGGAAGACTCTGTAAACCAATTACTAAACTTGATTTGTAAATGTAGTCCAAAAAAGAGGTCATAATTATGCCAACTGTGCATATCTATATCTATAAAGATTATAAAACATTACACGTGTAAGATCCGTGTTTTCAAAGAATAATAAATCTGTTTTATACACAACTCATAGCATTTTGAATACATATAAAAGAAAAGCATACCAACAATGTTAATCTTTTAGAAAGGGGCATCAATGTAATGTAACTATGTTAATGTGATACGATTTTTGAGTGTACACAGTACATAACGAGGCAATAAACTTACTTTGGCTATATCTTGTGTTGGTCTTCTTCGTTTATGCCATTCAATAAACCATATAAGTCAGTGATTTGACTGTTTTTAAACTATGTACTAAATGTTTCCTTTAAGGCCAGGACATATTGGAATCTGCTGAAAGAAAGACTAGTATCTATATGGCACCTTTCATGGCCACAGAGTGTCCCAAAGAGTTTTACAGGCAAGAAGTGCTTTTGAAGTGTGGTCACTGTGTAAATGTAGGAAATGTGTCAGCCACTTTGTGCAGAGCAAGCTGCCACAAACAGCGGTGTGATATGACCAGAGAACCTGTTTTAGTAATGTTTATTGAGGGATAAATATTAGCTGGGACACTGGAGCAAACTCTTCTGCTCTTCTTTGAATATGCCAAAGGATCTTTTACCTTCACCCAAGAGAGCAGATGGACCCTCGGTTTAACATTTCATTCAAAAGACACCACATCTGACAATGCAGCACCCCATTATTACTGAAATGAGAGGGACATGTTTCTGAAGCTTTTCGTCCAGCACTCGTTAGGACAAATGCAAGAATGCCAAATTTCAAACGGTCAGAACAATTTATACTACAGGAGAAAAGATGCTGATTGGTTCAAAGTTGCCTATTATTTCCTTTGGTGGGAGATTCAAGAACATGGGGACATAATCTTAAAATTAGAGATAAACTATTCAGGCGTTATATCAGGGTGCACATTTTTTCACACAAGGGGTGGCAGAAATGTGTATGTCTACATGTCAGGACAATTGAACTTTTGCGCTAGATTGATAGGTCTCAGGCAATATGGAGCAAGGACAGGTAAATGGAATTTAGATGCAAATTAGCTATGATCTAATGAATGGCTGTGCAGATTCGAAGGGCTGAATGGCTTAATTCAGTTTCTGTGATAGAAACTTTAACAGGAATTTGAAAATTGAAGAAGGGGATAATTGTTTATGACAGCTCTAAATCTTAGGAAAAAATATGAAATGCTAATTGGCTTACAGAAGTTATATGATGAAAGCAGCATACATCACCAGTCCTTGAACTCTCCATGAATTCCATCCATTTCACCTAGTTTTCATTAGCACATCAATCTTATGCATATAAATGTTCAACACCCCTCCTTTGGCTTCCTGTCCTTACAAGCATTTTTCCCCCATATATGTGTGCCAGCTGATAAAAACCCAAAAGCTGGGTGAAAGCAACCTCACTTACCACTTCATGATGACCTATCCAACCCAACTTTCACCTCACGCACATCCCCCACCCCCATATGGAGCAACCTTCCTGAGCAAGATTTATCAGCAGACATCCTTTGCATTAAGGAACGGGAAACACAGGAAGTCACTAATAAGTTCCTTGTACAAACCCCATCTGTTGAATGGCAGGCTGTGAACTACCTTGGCGAGCATGGTCCTTGCTAAACAGGTTCAAGACAGGCTAAGTCCCCTGTGCAGCCAACCTCCACCACCACGGCCTCAGTATAAACCCCATTTTTTTGTAAAAATATACTTTATTCATAAAGTATCTAAAATAACATTACAAAACATTTCAAAATTGCCATCACATAAAGTGATGCAATGATATTCAAATTTTCTACATACATCATGTGGCACTCTGAGGTGCTTCAATCCAATGGGATATATGTAACATTTACTATATACATTCAATGCAAGTCATACAGCTCGAGGGGTTCTATACAATTTCCAGCCGCTTGGTGCACTATGGCTGAAAGGCCTTAGGCAGTGACCTTTCCCCATTGCGCTTCTGTGGTGGATGCCTCAAGCTTTAGAGCACCCCACAGCACGTAGGCCTGGGCTTTGGAATGTGCCAGTCTGCAACACTCAGTTAAGGGCAAGTCTTTGCACTGACCAATGGATTTCGGACAGACCAAAGAGCGTCTTTCACCGAGTTGATGATCCTCCAGCTGCAGCTGATGTTTATCTCCGTGTGTGTCTCTGGGGACAGCCCACAGAGCACAGAGTCCTGTGACACAGAGCTGCTCGGGATTGCATACCTCTTATGCACTTGTAGAGAGACACAAACAATGCTGCACATTACCGAGGAGTGTCCCCTCTACAGACTAAGTGGTGGACTAATCACCTTAAATTCAGCTAATGAGAAGGCTATCACTTGGCTTTGGGGATTTGTATTCAGTAAATTAAAAAATGACATTCACATTGAGATGTATGTTTGTAGCTTTGAAGTATGAGAGCATTCAACAATCATATACAGTACTTAAATAAGGTGCAAATTAATTTAAGTTAGACTTGATGCTCGGGCTTGCAAAATATGACACATATTTAAATGACTCAGTGAGCCTTCCAGTGAGAAGAATGTTCAATTAAGTCATCATGAACTTGAGTCACAGAGATTTGTGCGATTTTATTTTTGCACACTGCAAGAAAGCTCAAAATTAAAGCCGTCAAAATGTGTGCAGCATTTGACTATTATTTAAATACACAATAAAATGTTTAAAGGAAGATGGTCTTAGCAGGTAGTGGAATGATCTGAGAAAAAAATCGACTGGTATGAACTAGTGTGGATGCAAGTCTCTTATCAAATTACATCCAGAGGATGAAGTGACCATAGCTCATCTTGTGTGTTTAAAGCTAGAGGGTATTCTGCCATACTGATTTCAATAGGACTATCGCCATTTCTGCCAACTCTCTCCTTGTAATAAAACCATTGCACCCCTGAACAATATGGATCTGGAGAAGCCAGCTGCAGAGGTCATTGGAACTAATATAAGTTTACAGCACAGAAGGAGGTCATTTTGTACATCTTGTTTGGGCTGTCTCCTTGCTGGAGACATTCTACCATTATGTCTTCTCCCTATAGCCCTGCAACAGGGCTTCCGGATTAGGAATGGACATTTGAGGGATAAAAAACAGTTAATAGAATGAGAACAAGAACAGACTAAAGAAAATTTGAATGGGGAATGTTAAACTACTTAGTGCATTCAGTCTGATGTTCTTCACATCCTCCAGGTGGCTGTCTTGTGTTGAACAGATGGATGATCCAGCTGATCGGCATCTCCTGATGATCTGTGAAACGATTAAAAAGGGTGGAGAGGTTACCACAATCCCTCATAATAATGTCTCACAAAGTGAGGAAGATCAGAAGTCTAAATATCTAAATGCCATGCTAAATGTAATCCCATTTTTATCTCAAATCAAAATATGTACAGTTCTGCCTTGTCTGCAAATTATCTTTTGTAATTCAAACTTTTTGTAACTTCATTTTTGCATAACATTTCTTTCATGGCCCCCTCTTAAACGTTTGATCTACCCTCTCAATTTTAGTTTGTCAAGGTGGTGCAATCTCTGAACAATAGAATGATACCTGTGAACCGGTACCTCATCTTTCATTCGAAATGGAACATGTGGCAGCGACAATCAATCATCATTATGGAAAACTGGTTTGGAAATCTTAGACTGCATCATCTAGATCATAGGCACCATTTTGACTGCTCACTTTACTGTTAGTCTCTGACAAGTCTGACAAGATGGTAATGTATGAAAGCAAGGACACAATGATTCTTCTCACTTCTTTAATCGCTACAAAATGTAACTAAATGGTTCTTCAACCCATTTATACCAGCTTTTTCAAAGGCTTTCCCTGATAAGTACTGCTCTATTACTCTACGGATGAAAATCTCTTGTGTATATGATTTTAGGGTTTTAACTTGGATTTGCAGCTTCAGTACGTTAAACCAAAAGTACCTTACTTTCATGAAAAATAACTCAGATTCAAATTTCTGTACATTAAAGTCCTAACCGGTCGGTGTCCATTAGTGAATTGTCTTTTGGTGAATCTCCAAAGTAGTCCTGAACTGTTGGATGTTATAATGATGTTTAGTGCATATATATCCATATACCAGTAGTGCATTATACCTAACTGCTGCTGGAAGATTGAACTTAATTGGATGGTAGTTTGGTTAATGCGTGAACACAGTTAATGTATCCCAAGTCAACTCAGCAATATGAAAAAATGTGTTTGTAGTTTACTGTTGCTGACATGGCAGGCAGTGAGTCAAGAATTCACTTGGAGATTGCTAATTGCTTTGTAAAGTTGCTGATAAATACCATTAGCACAGCAAAGGATCACTACCTTCAGCATTCCTAGAAAAAGGGAGATGTGGTTTGTGTGCAAGCCTGGTAAATCCTAGCATGCAATCAAATTGCATTTGCTTATTAACTGTCCAATTTCTAAAATAGTGTTTCCTTCCCAATAGATAAAAGGAACAGGTATCTGTGAATCATTAATGAAGAATCTCATTTCTAGGATGCAAAATGCCTATGTCCTCAAAAATCATCAGCTATTTTCAGATTAAGGAAGGAGATACATTGCATCCTCTAAAACCAGCATGTGCTCAACAGGTTAATCAGTGTCTGAAGTTCTGGATGTGAATCTTCACCAGAAGTGGGATGGTGAAGCATCTGGCAGAGCTCATAAAGTGCATATCCAGGAATGGTTGCCTCTGCACAATCACCTCTTGTCCTGAAAATATGGTAATTTTCATAATATTATTGTGACTTATTGTAAAAGTGGGTTAATAGTGGGGTTTAGATTAGTTTTTCTGTGTGAATGTGTATGTGGGGGGGATTTAATTGAATTGGAGGCAGCTAGTCTGGAGCTTTTGAGCTATCAAAAGGGAAGCTAGGTTTGAAATGCTAAATACGTAAACATGGTTGAAGTTTTAGAATGTGAGGTGCGAGGAACATTTGTATTTTTAGATAACTCAGAGTAGTTTGAATTTCAAAGAGATGGTAAGGTATTACACTTAGCCATCAGAGGCTAAGCCAACCAGTGTGTTTATTTTTCCCAAAGGTTACTGATAAGATTAGTACTATGAAAAAATTTATATTATGAGAAAAGTAAAGTTGCAAAAGCATATTGGAACAATGGAATTGACATTAAAATGAGAGAAACATGTATAAAGGAATTGAGGTTATGTGTAAGGGAAAAGGATTGCTAAGATCTAACAAGTATGAAAAACCTCCAGCCTCTAGGTGTCAAGTTACTGTCTACAGGAACTGAAGCTAAGAAAATTTTACTGTGAATATCACTCTCGAAGGTATTGTGTGTTTTTCCTGGGTCTGTTGAAATTTATTTTATTTTTAATGTTGCCTTGACTGAGGTGTAACTGGGAGTCAGGTTAATTAGGGGAGCTAGGAGTTATCATAGTAGTAATTTGTAAACCTATGTATGTGCTTAAAATCTTTTCTTTTATTAATAAATGTTTATTTTCGTTTTGTAAAAAAAACCTCTAAGACTTGGTGGACTTATAACTACTGAATTCAAGGCACGCATCTCAAAATAAAATACAAAATACAAAAACAGTTGTGGCAGCTCTGGGATTTGAGCAGCTCAGCATTCACCATCTGCTGTGCCAACACACCTCTAGAGTTCCCTAAGGTTCCATTCTTGGCTTCTTCTTTATCTTCACCTACATTTTGCCCCTCAGAAATACCATCTGTAGAGGAGTGGAAATGCATGTAGCTTCCAATTAACCAGGGCACTGAGACAGCTCCCTTGCTCTTCAGGTACCATCATGGGGTCTTTTGCATCCACGAGAGGAGGCAGACTGGGCCTTAGTTTGTCATTTGACCTGGAAGAAGATAGTGAAGAGTGTGACACTATCAAGTAAGACTGAGCTTTCGGAAAACTCCCAGTTTCTACCAGCTTTTACAGTACATCTGTCACTTTTTTGACCTATGTAGATTAGATGTGATAAGTAATCTAAGAAGAATGTTTGGAATTTAATAGGCTAGAGGTGGGTGGACAACATCATGGTTAATTTTCTTGACAGAAGTACTAAATTAGCCTTTTCAGTGCTGAATATAATGCCCTATTTATCCACCCACCTTCCAATTCTGTCTGTCCCTGCTAGAAGCAATTCAGTCACTGTATTCAGGAATCACTTGTTCCAATATTTAATTCTGAAAAAAATTACTGGTCAGAAACAATCGTGAAACAGATTCTTTCTATACAATTCTGCCCACAGTGATGAGACAAAAATGGGGGTAGCGGACAATATTCTTATTCTTCACTTCTTACTAGTTCATGCATGAACACCGAGGCTCACCAGAAACATTCGTGATGCAGTTCTATTTCAGCAATGTCAGGCTGAATTTTCCCAACATAATTTTATTTCGGTCATCAGGACAATTTTTAGGTCAGATCAGAATTGGGCTGTCGGTCCAACTTCCAAGGCATCCAATTAAGAGGGTGCCTCCAGGGTCGCTGTCCAATTAACGGCGGCAGGCAGGTTGAGGAGGTGAGAGAGTGAGCAGCACACAGCAGCACAATTGTCAGGGGCGGCTGACAACCTTCACTGTGTCTGCAGGGAGAGTACTGCTGAGGTGAATGCAGCAAAAGAGGGTGGGACAAAATGGAGGGTTAGGATTAGGCAACAAAGCTAAAGGAATTGGCTGCTACACAGTGGCAAGCCTCTGTCTGCAGATGACCGAAGGCTTGCCAATTTGCACCACTAAGGTTCGGAACGTACTAAGCTTTGATTCATCTCTGCCCTCCTGCTATGCACTTGCATCTTGTGAGTTGACGAGTTGCGTACACTGCTTAGGTCCTGGGCAATGCTGGAAAAATTGCATTGTCCTTGGAAAATTGCAGGTAATTGATTAATTAACAACCTCAAACAAAAACAAAAAATGCTGGAAAAATTCAGCAGGTCTGACAGCATCTGTGGAGAGAAAGACAGAGTTAACGTTTCGAGTCTGTATGACTCTTCTTCAGAGCGACCTTCATTAACAACCTCAATTAGCTTCCCTCTGCTGCTGGGTGGGTTAACCTCATTACACAGAAGATGCCTCTGGGAGAAGTGCAGGCCTTTGCTACGACCTCCAGCTAGATTCTGAAGCATAAAATACTGACAACACATGGGCCAGGAGTTTTCCCCACCCCGCCAACTGAAGTGTCAGCGAAGAATGCATCCCCCACTGATGATGGCTGCCAAAGTCTAAGGCTCTTAGGGCAGGGAGTGGAGGTGAGGCTATGGGGAGTAGTTGGGCAGGGGGTGGGGTGCTGTGTCGATGGAGGACAGAGTGGGAGGGAGCCCCAATGAGGACAGATCTTGCAGGGAAGGGGCGGGGTGCCCAATGTTGAAAGGAGGCCATTGATGGAGGTGCCCTCTCCCCCCACCCTTCCTGCCTGAGGCCTAAGCAGGGTGACTTTCCAGGCTTTCCCCACACCCCTGAACTCCTCCCACTAGCCTGAAAATTGAGGTCGGGCAGGAAATACCCTTGGGGAGACAGTGGTAATGTCACTGGAGTAGAAATGCAGAGGACCAGGTTAATGGTCTGGGGACATGGGCTCAAATTGCACCATGGCAGCAGATGGAATTTAAATTCAATGAATAAACTCTGTAATTAAAAGCTAATTTCATTAACAGTAACCATGAAATCATTGTCGATTGCTGTAAAATCCTATCTGGTTCACTAACCTCTTTTGGGGAAGGAAATCTGCCATCCTTACCTGGCTTGGCCTACACATGACTCCTGACTCCTAATTGCCTTCTGAAACGGCTTAGCAAGCCACTCCGTTCGAGGGTAATTAGGAATAAGCAATAAATGCTGGCCTAGCCTACGATGCCCACTTCCCGTGAAAGAATAAAGAAAAAGAAGTGGCCAATAACTGACCACTTAAGAGCCTCAATTGGGGCAAGGGTGAGCTGGCCTTGGCCTTGCTCCTCCTATCGGAAAATTGTGGACAGCTGGGCAGGATGGGAGGGCTGTGGGAAGGCCATCCAGGGAATTTTACAGCCCCCACCGCTCCACCCCTCCCCCCAACCCTCCGGCAGTAAAATATTGCCCATGGTCAGAGAAACCAGTGTGTATCTTCTTATGTAATATTTAGGGCTTCTGTTGAAATTTTTAAAGTCATATTGTTGAAGGCCTATATTGGCCAACACACTAGAAAGAATTCCTCTGCCCTTCAAACAGTGTGACAAAATCTTTTACATCCACCTGAGCGGGCAGACAGGGTTTCAATTTAACGTCTGTCTGAAGGACGGCATCTCCGACAGTGCAGCACTTCCTCCGTACTGTACTGGAATGCCAGCCCAGCTAATGTGCTCAAGTCTCTGGAGTGGGCAGTTGAGCTCACAACTCTCCTTCTCAGAGACGAGAGTGCTACCACTGAGCCCAGGCTGACACTTTTAAGATTTAAGAAAATACTATTAATTTAGCTCTGAAATGCATAGCAATAAGAAGCAATAATTGTTAGGGCAAATTTTCCAGTTACTTTCTTTGGCAGTGCCAGAGTACAATGGTTGCAGGGAGTCAGTGTTCCCAAATCATTGTTCATTGCACACTGTGCCTGAACTCCCACTTGAATCTCATGGCAGTCCTAAAGAGTTCACAGTGAAAACAGGCAACAGCTTCTCTTTAATTACTTCATTAATTTTTAAATTCATTCACAGGATGTAAGTGCTGGCTGGGCCAGCATTTATTGCCCATCCCTAGTTGCCCTTGAGAAGGTGGTGGTGAGCTGCCTTCTTGAATCACTGCAGTCCATGTGGTGTAGGTACATCCACAGTGCTGTTAGGGAGGGAGTTCCAGGATTTTGACCCAGCTACAGTGAAGGAACAGCGATATATTTCCAAGTCAGGAAGGTGAGTTACTTAGAGGGGAACCTCCAGGTGGTGGTGTTCCCATTTATCTGCTGCCCTTGTCCTGAGGCCAAAATGAGATCAGCCATGATCATAATGAATAGCGGGGCAAGCTCCAAGGGCTGAATTACCTACTCTTGCTCCTAGTTCTTATGTTGTTATAGGTGGTGGTGTCTAAGAAGGAGCTGTCTAAGAAGCCTTGGTGAATTCCTGCAGTGCACCTTGTAGATGCTACACAATGCTACATACTGCTGCTACTGTGTGTTGGTAGTGAATGTTTGTTGATGTGATGCCAATCAAGCAGACTGCTTTGTCCTGGACGGTGTCCAGCTGCTTCAGTGTTGTTGGAGCTGCACTCATCCAGGCAAGTGGGGAGTATTCCATCACACTCCTGACTTGTGCCTTGTAGATGGTGGACAGGCTTTGAGGAGTCAGGAGGTGACTTACTCGTCGCATGATTCCTAGCCTCTGACCTGCTCTTCTAGCCACAGTATTTATATGGCTAGTCCAGTTCAGTTTCTGGTCAATGGTAACCCCCAGGATGTTGATGGTGGGAGATTCAGTGATGGCAATGCCGTTGAACATCAAGGGGCGATGGTTGGGTTCTCTTTTGCTGGAGATGGTCATTGCCTGACACTTGTGTGGCGCAAATGTTACTTGTCACTTGTCAGCCCAAGTCTGGATATTGTCCAGGTTCTGCTGTATTTAGACATGGACTGCTTCAGTATCTGAGGAATTGCGAATGGTGCTGAACATTGTGCAATCATCAGCGAACATCCCCACTTCTGACCTTATGATGTAAGCAAGGTCATTGATGAAGCAGCTGAAGATGGTTGGGCCTAGGCCACTACCCTGAGGAATTCCTTCAGTGATGTTCTGGAGCTGAGATGTCTGACCTCCAACAAGCACAACCATCTTCCTTTGTGCTAGATATGACTCCAACCAGTGGAGAGTTTTCCCCCTGATTTCCATTGACTCCAGTTTTGCTCGGGCACCTTGAGGCCACACTCAGTCAAATGCTGCCTTGATGTCAAGGGCAGTCACTCTCACCTCACCTCAGGAGTTCAGTTTTTTTGTCCATGTTTCAACCAAGGCTGAAATGAGGTCAGGAACCGAGTGTCCCTGGCGGAACCCAAACTGGGCATCAGTAAGCAGGTTATTGCTAAGCAAGTGCCGCTTGATAGAGCTGTTGATGACCTCCTCCATCACTTTACTGATGATCAAGAGTAGACTGACTGGGCAGTACTTTGCTGGGTTGGATTTGTCCTGCTTTTTGTGTACAGGACATACCTGGGCAATTTTCTACATAGCTGAGTAGATGCCAGTGTTGTAGCTGTACTGGAACAGCTTGGCTAGGGGTGCAGCAAGTTCTGGAGCACAAGTCTTCAGCACTATTGCCGGAATATTGTCAGGACACATCGCCTTTGCAGTATCCAGCACCTTCAGCCATTTCTTGGTATCACGTGGAGTGAATCGAATTGGCTGAAGACTGGCATCTGTGATGCAGGGGACATCTGGAGGAGGCCGAGATAGATCATCCAGTTGGCACTTCTAGCTGAAGATTGTTGCGAATGCTTCAGTCTTATCTTTTGCACTGATGTACTGGGCTCCTCCATCATTGGGGATATTTGTGGAGCCTCCTCCTCCAGTGAGTTGTTTAATTGTCTACCACCATTCACGACTGCATGTGGCAGGACTGCAGAGCTTAGATTTGATCCGTTGGTAGTGGGATCGCTTATCTCTGTCTATCACTTGCTGCTTATACTATTTGGCATGCAAGTAGTCCTGTGTTACAGCTTCATCATGTTGACACCTCATTTTTAGGTATGCCTGGTGCTGCTCCTGGCATGCCCTCCTGCACTCTTCATTGAATCAAAGCTGATCCCCTAGCTTGATGGTAATGGTAGAGTGGGGGATATGCCGGGCCATGAGGTTACAGATTGTGTTTGAGTACAATTCTGCTGCTGCTGATGGCCCACAGCACCTCATGGATGCCCAGTCTTGAGTTGCTCGATATGTTTGAAATCAATCCCATTTAACACAATGGAGGGTATCCTCAATGCGAAGGCTGGACTTGGTCTTCACAATGACTGTGTGGTGGTCACTCCTACCGATACTGTCATGGACAGATGCATCTGTGGCAGGCAGGTTGGTGAGGGTGAGGTCAAGTATGTTTTTCCCTCTTGTTGGTTCCCTCAACAGCTGCCGCAGACCCAGTCTAGCAGCTATGTCTTTTAGGACTCGGCCATTAGTGATGCTACCGAGCCATTGAAGTCCCCCACCCAGAGTACATTCTGCACCCTTGTCACCCGCCGTGCTTCCTCCAAGTGATGTTCAATATGGAGGAGCATTGATTCATAGCTGAGGGAGGGCGGTATGTGGTAATCAGCAGAAGGTTTCCTTCTCCATGTTTGGCCTGATGCCATGAGTTGATGTTGAGGGCTCCCAGGGCAACCCCCTCGCACTCCCTCCCACTGCGCCACCACTTCTGCTGGTTCTGACCTGCCGGTGGGACATGACATATCGAGGAATGGAGATGGTGGAGTCTGGGACATTGTCTGTAAGGTATGATTCCGTGAGGATGACTATGTCAGGCTGTTGCTTGACCAGTCTGCAAGACAGCTCTCCCAATTTTGGCACTAGCCCCCAGATGTTAGTAAGGAGGACTTTGCAGGGTCGACAGGGCTGAGATTGCCATTGTCATTTCAGGTGCCTAGGTCGATGCCAGGTGGTCTGCCCAGAGTCACATTTAGGCACAACAGATTTCCTTCCCTAAAGGGCATTAGTGAACCACATGGGTTTTTACAACAATTGACAATGGTTTCATGGTCATCATTAGACTTTTAATTCCAGATTTTTTTTTATTGAATTCAAATTCCACCATCTGCTGTGGCGGGATTCAAACCCAGGTCCCCAGGGCATTACCCTGGGTCTCTGGATTACTAGCAACAATACAACTACACCATCGTCTCCCCTTGCAAACAGATTTTCAGTGGACACATATTCGCATACATTTCAATTTCCTGTGATTCTCAGCAAGAATGTGCTGTGTGTTCAGTTTTCTCATTCAAAAAGGTTGCGGGGGGATCGTGCAGATGTTTTTAGGGTTGGCAGGCAGTCAGCATTTAAAGGGGGAATGGGATGTGTTTTGAGAAGAGTGTTATAAAGTTGAATTTATATTTGGCTTTGTGTTTAACTGTTATTTTCACTTCCTTTTTGCAGGTTTTTTATTTAGGTTTTTACCCTAACATTTCAGTTGCTGCGGTTATCATTTTTAAAATGGTATTTCCTTTTTGTTTTCATTACCTGCAGGATGAAAGGAGGGACGCAGGGCAGGGCATGTTACAATAGAAATGGCGGAAGCACCAAATCCATAGCCAGGTAGATATGATTCTTGAAATATTAAAGGAAAGTTACCTTCAGTTTATTCACCAGGATGATAGTAGGGCTAGTCCAGTTGTGAAGACAGGTTACATAAACAAGTTTTATATTCATAAAAACAAAAAGCTAAAAGCTACTGCGGATGCTGGAAATCCAAAACAAAATAAAAACAGAATTACCTGGAAAAACTCAGCAAGTCTGGCAGCATCGGCGGAGAAGAAATCAGTCAACGTTTCGAGCCCTCATGGCCCTTCAGCAGAACTGAAGCATAGTTTCAACAAGGGAGAAATATAAATTGGTTTAAGGTGGGTGGGGGGGAAGAGACACATTGAGGGTGTGGTGTGAGCAGATAATCAAAAGATGTCAGAGACAAAAGGGTCAAAGAGGTGTTGAAGGTGGTGGTCTTTGTCTGAGAAAAGTGCTAATTAAGAATGCAAGACAGGATATTCAAAGTACAGCTCTAGTGGGGGTGGGGTGGAAAGACTAAAGGTTTTAGTTTTAGATTTAAAAATAATGGAAATAGGTGGGGAAAGAAGAATCTATATAAATTATTGAAAAAAAAGGCGGGTGGGGGGGGGAAAGAAACGGGGTGGGGATGGGGGGAGGGGGAGTTTAAGATCTAAAGTTGTTGAATTCAATATTCAGCCCAGAAGGCTGTAAAGTGCCTAGTCGGAAGATGAGGTGCTGTTCCTCCAGTTTGCGTTGGGCTTCACTGGAACAATGCAGCAAGCCAAGGACAGACATGTGGGCAAGAGAACAGGGTGGAGTGTTAAAATGGCAAGCGACAGGGAGGTTTGGGTCTTTCTTGCGGACAGACCGCAGGTGTTCCGCAAAACGGTCGCCCAGTTTGCGTTTGGTCTCTCCAATGTAGAGGAGACCGCATTGGGAGCAACGAATGCAGTAGACTAAGTTAGGGGAAATGCAAGTGAAATGCTGCTTCACTTGAAAGGAGTGTTTGGGCCCTTGGACGGTGAGGAGAGAGGAAGTGAAGGGGCAGGTGTTGCATCTTCTGCGTGGGCATGGGGAGGTGCCATAAGTGGGGGTTGAGGAGTAGGGGGTGATGGAGGAGTGGACCAGGGTGTCCCGGAGGGAACGATCCCTACGGAATGCTGTCAAGGGGGGTGAAGGGAAGATGTGTTTGGTGGTGGCATCGTGCTGGAGTTGGCGGAAATGGCGGAGGATGATCCTTTGAATGCGGAGGCTGGTGGGGTGATAAGTGAGGACAAGGGGGACCCTATCATGTTTCTGGGAAGGAGGAGAAGGCGTGAGGGAGGATGCGCGGGATATGGGCCGGACACGGTTGAGGGCCCTGTCAACGACCGTGGATGGAAAACCTCGGTTAAGGAAGAAGGAGGACATGTCAGAGGAGCTGTTTTTGAAGGTAGCGTCATCAGAACAGATGCGACGGAGGCGAAGGAACTGAGAGAATGGGATGGAGTCTTTACAGGAGGCGGGGTGTGAGGAGCTGTAGTCGAGGTAGCTGTGGGAGTCGGTAGGCTTGTAATGGATATTGGTGGACAGTCTATCATCAGAAATTGAGACAGAGAGGTCAAGGAAGGGAAGAGAAGTGTCAGAGATGGACCATGTGAAGATGATGGAGGGGTGGAGATTGGAAGCAAAATTAATAAATGACACTTCTCTTCCCTTCCTTGACCTCTCTGTCTCAATTTCTGATGATAGACTGTCCACCAATATCCATTACAAGCCTACCGACTCCCACAGCTACCTCGACTACAGCTCCTCACACCCCGCCTCCTGTAAAGACTCCATCCCATTCTCTCAGTTCCTTCGCCTCCGTCGCATCTGTTCTGATGACGCTACCTTCAAAAACAGCTCCTCTGACATGTCCTCCTTCTTCCTTAACCGAGGTTTTCCATCCACGGTCGTTGACAGGGCCCTCAACCGTGTCCGGCCCATATCCCGCGCATCCTCCCTCACGCCTTCTCCTCCTTCCCAGAAACATGATAGGGTCCCCCTTGTCCTCACTTATCACCCCACCAGCCTCCGCATTCAAAGGATCATCCTCCGCCATTTCCGCCAACTCCAGCACGATGCCACCACCAAACACATCTTCCCTTCACCCCCCTTGACAGCATTCCGTAGGGATCGTTCCCTCCGGGACACCCTGGTCCACTCCTCCATCACCCCCTACTCCTCAACCCCCACTTATGGCACCTCCCCATGCCCACGCAGAAGATGCAACACCTGCCCCTTCACTTCCTCTCTCCTCACCGTCCAAGGGCCCAAACACTCCTTTCAAGTGAAGCAGCATTTCACTTGCATTTCCCCTAACTTAGTCTACTGCATTCGTTGCTCCCAATGCGGTCTCCTCTACATTGGAGAGACCAAACGCAAACTGGGCGACCGTTTTGCGGAACACCTGCGGTCTGTCCGCAAGAAAGACCCAAACCTCCCTGTCGCTTGCCATTTTAACACTCCACCCTGTTCTCTTGCCCACATGTCTGTCCTTGGCTTGCTGCATTGTTCCAGTGAAGCCCAACGCAAACTGGAGGAACAGCACCTCATCTTCCGACTAGGCACTTTACAGCCTTCTGGGCTGAATATTGAATTCAACAACTTTAGATCTTAAACTCCCCCTCCCCCCATCCCCACCCCGTTTCTTTCCCCCCCCCACCCGCCTTTTTTTTCAATAATTTATATAGATTCTTCTTTCCCCACCTATTTCCATTATTTTTAAATCTAAAACTAAAACCTTTAGTCTTTCCACCCCACCCCCACTAGAGCTGTACTTTGAATATCCTGTCTTGCATTCTTAATTAGCACTTTTCTCAGACAAAGACCACCACCTTCAACACCTCTTTGACC
Organism: Cetorhinus maximus; assembly: GCF_964194155.1. NCBI lineage: Eukaryota > Metazoa > Chordata > Chondrichthyes > Lamniformes > Cetorhinidae > Cetorhinus > Cetorhinus maximus. The sequence continues at coordinate 37,478,624 of NC_135898.1, read as the reverse complement.
CTTTTGTCTCTGACATCTTTTGATTATCTGCTCACACCACACCCTCAATGTGTCTCTTCCCCCCCACCCACCTTAAACCAATTTATATTTCTCCCTTGTTGAAACTATGCTTCAGTTCTGCTGAAGGGCCATGAGGGCTCGAAACGTTGACTGATTTCTTCTCCGCCGATGCTGCCAGACTTGCTGAGTTTTTCCAGGTAATTCTGTTTTTATTTTGTTTAAGTTTTATATTCACTTGAGATTAGGAGATTGAGGCATAATCTCATTGAGGTGTTTGAATTGTTAAAAGGATTTAATTGGGTAGATGAGAAAATATTTTTCTGGGGTGGGGTAATTAAGAACAAGGGGGCACAATTTTAAAAGTAGTGTCTGGCCTTCAGGAAGGAAATCAGGAAGCACTTTTTCACATAAAAAGCAGTGGAAAACTGGAACTCTCTTCCCTAAGTGGCTGGAGATACCCGGGGCTGAATTGTGCCCTCATCGGGTGGGCACGGCGGGTGGGTCCAGGAGCGGATGTGAAACTGATCGCCGCCCGCGATCAGGCTAATTAAGGCCCGCCCAGCGTGTCACTGGACAGGAAGGGCTGATCAGAGGTGGGGGCCTGTTAGCCGAAGGGTCCAATTGCGATATAAAGAAGGCCCAGGCAGGCCCAGAAAAGCTGCCAAGGAAGGACATCTGGCTGCTGTTCGGATGATGCACTCGAGTGCGGCAGCAAACGCCAGGCGGGAGGGCAGGTCGGGTGGGCACTCTGCCCTCCGCTTTCCGATGAGTGCCTCGCCGTCCTGCTGGAGGAGGTGGCTGCACTTGTCCCCAGAGATGGGAAGAGGAGGCCACCACACCTCACCAAGAAGGAATGGCAGGAGGTGGCATCCCGGGTGAGCAGCCATGATGTGGCGCAGCGCACATGGGTGCAGTGCTGGAAGCGCTTCAATGACCTGCTGCGCTCAGGAAGGGTGAGTACCGTGTTGGCATGGGTCTGTGTGCAGAAGTGTTAAGGTTTGGCTGTCCCCCTGTGGATCTCAGGGATGCCACAGCCTGAGTGACAACTGTCAATCATGCCGGCGCTGACCAAGGGGGTAAGCCCTGGCTGCTTGGACTGAGTGCCTTGCAGCTCGAGGGCCATGACTCTGATGTGCCCTAGGAGGTGCTCCTCAGCTGGGGTTGGCCAGGCTGCAATGGAACTGCAGGTACAGAGTGGACTAATCAACCCCCCTCTGTCCTTTCAGGAGAAGACAAGACATAACCAAGCAGAGAGTCACATACAGGTGGAGGCCCGCCCAACCTGCTGCTCCTCTCCCAGTTTGAGCAGGATGCCCTTGACTTGAACAGCCGGCATGCTCCTCATGCAACCGGGCGTGGAGAGGTGGGGGTGCCAGATGAAGGTAAGAGCGCGGTGCACAGAGGTGAGACTCTCGGATTGTGCAACCATTCTAATGCAGTCTCCACATTGATGTGAGCCTTGAACCTGGCGTCCCTATTTATCATTGGAAAATGATGGCAACGTGATGCAGATCTCCATTGTCTCACCAGGGTGCCTGGCATGTGCAGCGACTGTGATGACTTTAACTAATGACATGTCCCATCTGCAGACCCCGAAGAGCCACCCCTGATGCCAGAGGACCACCGTGCGACACTGTCACCTGCGTCATGCCTGTTCTCTGAAGTAGGCACCAGCACAGATACCAGCACTTCAGTGGGCATTAGTTCGGTGGCTAGTATCTCGGTGCACAATGGTGAGGGCACTTCACACTCGCTTGGGATGCAAGCGGAGGCAGAGTGTCCAGGGCACCGGCAGTCAAAGGACTGCTAGGGACAGGATGATGCTCAGTTGAAGGCTGATGATGGGCCTCTGGAGTCGTCCATTAGGCAGCAGATGCTGGATGTCCAATGAGATGTGCAGGAAGCTCTGGCGGAGATCCATGAGGGCATGCGTGCCATGGTCTCCGTGATGGAGGAGCCCATATGGAGTGTGAGCGCTGTGTTGACTATCATGGGTGAGCGCACTGCCTCCTCCATTGAAAGAGTGGCAACTCTCATGGAGAGGCAGCTCCAGGGGCAGAACGAGGGGTTCCTGGGGTTGCGCTCGGACCTGCAAGCCCTCACACAGGCAATGACCTCAGGTGGGCTCCTCTCAGGGCGCTCTGGATGATGGCAGTAGCTCCTCCGCCAGTGACCGTCACATCTGATAAGGCTGCGGCGATTGAGGAGATGCCAGCCATGGCACTGGCTGCCCCCTCCCAGGCGGGGCCAGCACAGGCTCCACTGGCCAGAAGACGACTGCCAAGGTCATCAAGGCCAACAAAACAGCAGGGTCAGCAGGCTGTCTCCAATGCTGGTGCCAGCAAGGGGCGAGCACATAGACGTAACACTCGCAAGCGTAAGTTAAAGGCACCATGAGCACAAGAGGGACAGGTCACGGGTGATTTTATAAAAACAAAAAACTACTGAGGATGCTGGAAATCCAAAACAAAAAACGGGTGACTTTATGTTCATTTAAGTTTAGTTAATGTATACTGGTCTGGACTTAAGGTCAGAGAGGTTCATGTAAATAGTATGTACTTGTCAAAATGATATAAATCTGGTTTTGTCATCATGGCCTGAGTATACTTCACCTTTTTATTTCATTGGTGCAGAGTACGCCTGTATGTAATGCTGGACATACATGGCTCTGAACTTTATTATACAGGTACTGAGTGTTCTTTGTTTTCAAATAAAGGGTCCTTGCAGACATCTGGGATGCAGGAGGCAGCCCAGGCATGTGTTTGAAGCTGATCTTTGGTAGCCTAGCTGAAGGAATGTTGGATCAAGGCCTCCCTGGAGATTACCGAGGTCTGGCTCCACACCCTCAGCGTTCTCCTCACCGTGCTCATCTTTGGACTCTCTACTGGACTCATCATCTGTGGCCTGAGCAGCAGCGTCAAGGTCCTCTCCCTCCAGTGGGCCCCCCTTGCCAGTGCCAGATTGTGGAGAGCGCAGCATGCAACCACTATCAGTGACATCCGCTCTGGGGCGTATTGTAGTGCTCCCCCGAACGGTCCAGGCATCGGAAGCGCATTTTGAGAAGACCTATGGTCCTCTCTACCACTGCCCTTATAGAGCCATGACTTATATTGTAATGCTTTTTTGCCTCTGTTCGTGGGTGGCAGAGAGGCGTCATTAGACACCTCTTCAACAGATGGCCCTTGTCACCCAGTAGTGTAGGATTGAAATCCCCTGCAACTGGGAAATTTATGGAACTATAAATTTCAAAAAGATAAGCTGCAGTCAGCAGTACAGGGTTGGGCAGCAAGGGCAGCATTCGGAGCTTTAGTGAAAACACTGCCTCATCAAAAGGGTTTGGACATTGAACTAACGCGATCAAGAAGTCTGATTACCCAATACAATGGCACAAAGGACATATCATCAATACAATACACTCAAGGAATTATTCAACCATCACAGACAACAGTACTGGAACAGGGTCATTCAAACCCTCATTAACTTTGGAGCCAGGTGCTGTTACTGTGCTACCTCAACCAGCAGGAGAATTGCTCAATGAGAACTGATAATATTCATCTGGATACATCTTCCATGGAAAACCCTGTATTGTTTCAAACAGTAGGAGCTAGTGACATTTGTCTGGACTTTGCGTGGAATCAACTAATCGACATCGGAACAGCAGGAAATATGTTTTGACATATCTGAGTTAAATTATTATAAAAGCAGAGCAGATCTGAGTATCTGGGCTGCAGTCAAGGAGGGTCAGGAAGGGTCAACCTGGCTCATGGACCTACAGTTCTCACTGGAAGGACCAGCCGGGTTGGGGATTGTAAGTGTTTTCAGCCCCCTCCCACAACTCTTTCTCCGGTACATTACTTTGGTGCTGCTTCATGCTCTCGTTGGGACCTGGAAAAATTTTATTAATTTTGCTTCCAATCTCCACCCCTCCATCATTTCCACATGGTCCATCTCTGACACTTCCCTTCCCTTCCTTGACCTCTCTGTCTCAATTTCTGGTGATAGACTGTCCACCAATATCCATTACAAGCCTACCTACTCCCACAGCTACCTCGACTACAGCTCCTCACACCCCGCTTCCTGTAAGGACTCCATCCATTCTCTCAGTTCCTTCACCTCCGTTGCATCTGTTCTGACGATGTTACTTTCAAAAACAGTTCCTCTGACATGTCCTCCTTCTTCCTTAACCGAGGTTTTCCACCCACGATCGTTGACAGGGCCCTCAACCGTGTCCGGCCCATCTCCCGCGCATCCGCCCTCACGCCTTCTCCTCCCTCCCAGAAACATGATAGGGTCCCCCTTGTCCTCACTTATCACCCCACCAGCCTCCGCATTCAAAGGATCATCGTCTGCCATTTCCGCCAACTCCAGCATGATGCCAACACCAAACACATCTTCCCTTCACCCCCCCTAGCGGCATTCCGTAGGGATCGTTCCCTCCGGGACACCCTGGTCCACTCTTCCATCACCCCCTACTCCTCAACCCCCACCTATGGCACCTCCCCATGCCCACGCAAAAGATGCAACACCTGCCCCTTCACTTCCTCTCTCCTCACCGTCCAAGGGCCCAAACACTCCTTTCAAGTGAAGTAGCATTTCACTTGCATTTCCCCTAACTTAGTCTACTGCATTCGTTGCTCCCAATGCGGTCTTCTCTACATTGGAGAGACTAAACGTAAACTGGGCGACCGCTTTGCAGAACACCTGCGGTCTGTCCGCAAGAAAGACCCAAACCTCCCTGTCGTTTGCTATTTTAACACTCCACCCTGCTCTCTTGCCCACATGTCTGTCCTTGGCTTGCTGCATTGTTCCAGTGAAGCCCAACGCAAACTGGAGGAACAACACCTCATCTTCCGACTAGGCACCTTACAGCCTTCCGGACTGAATATTGAATTCAACAACTTTAGATCTTGAACTCCCTCCTCCATCCCCACCCCCTTTCCGTTTCTTCCCCCTTCCTTTTGTTTTTTCCAATAATTTATATAGATTTTTCTTTTCCCACCTATTTCCATTATTTTTAAATCTATACCTTTTATGCCCTGTTAGTCTTTCCACCCCATCCCCACTAGAGCTGTACCTTGAGTGTCCTGCCATCCATTCTTAATTAGCACATTCGTTTAAATATCACCACCTTCAACATCTCTTTGTTCTTTTGTCTGTGACATCTTTTGATTATCTGCTCCTATCACTGCTTGCTTGTCCCTACAACCCCCCCCACCCTGCCCCACTTCTCTCCCCCCACCCCCCACCTTAAACCAGCTTATATTTCACCCCTCTCCTAATATTACTCAGTTCTGTTGAAGGGTCATGAGGACTCGAAACATCAACTCTTTTCTTCTCCGCCGATGCTGCCAGACCTGCTGAGTTTTTCCAGGTAATTCTGTTTTTGTTTTGGATTTCCAGCATCCGCAGTTTTTTGTTTTTATCATGGTGATACTGGCCTGAAGGTTTGGGGGGCAGTCGGAAGAAGGGTCGAGTTTGTTCTAGGCCTAGTTTGTTAGGCCTATGGTCAACACTGGACAGATCATCCATGTTGAGAATTGTAAGTTTCAACCAAATCGTACTGATATCGGTCTAAGGGTTTTGTGAAAGTTTGGTGTTTTTTTTGCCAGTACCTTGTAACTTGTTTCAGCCATATCTTGGTGAGATTGGTCAGAGGGTTTTTTTTTCTTAATGTTTCAGGACAGGACGTGGTGTTTTTCCTGTGTTTTTGTAAGTTTTAACCGAGTTGTGGTGGCTTTGTGTCGAGTACTGGGTATAGGCTGTTTTAAATTTTGGGTTTTGTACTGTGGGGTTATGGATGATTCAATAAAGGAATTTTGAAATATCAGAAGAAACTTGTCTCGCTGGTCATTCTGTTCAAGCCATACACTTGTGAATCTGGTGTCATAACCTTGAGTGTGAGGAGGGTCTCTGAGGGAAAAGGAGAACCCCTACAGAATTGGTGACTGCGACAGGACATTAGTAGGTGATATGGCTGAACATACGGCACCATGGACAAAGTGGGGAGGAAAAGTGATCCTCCTATGACAATGAAAATGAGGTTATAGCAGTATATCTGTGAGAAGCCAAAGCCAAGTGAGGCTTGGTTAAGGGAAATAGCGAATTCAGAGGATCCATTAGGATGGGTCGAGGGGTGGACTGAGTCATCCCAAAGGTGAAAGAAGATAGAAAAGGCAGTGTGGTTGTATGGATACAACCATCAACACCGTAAAGATCAGTGTAAAAATATTAAACTTAGACAAGAAGTCGAGATCCTGAGGAAACAAGCTTCAGACAGGGAAGTGGTAGTTAACCGTTTAATTAAGGAATTTGAGGAGCGAAAGACTGAAAGGGCCACAGAACAGTCAGGGCATGAACAGGCTGTGAGCTATTATCAGGGCCAGGTCTGTAAGGTAGAGGAAGAGAAACAAATATCGGAGGTTATATGAGGTTGAGGCACAGGCTCAGGACTTGAAGACGAAGTATGAGGGTATGAAGATGGCTTATCATTTGGTAAAGGCACAGAACACAAGGTGCCTTTTGAAGTAGAGGAGTTGTCTATTAAACAGGCCCAGACACTGCTCACTGAGGGCCTGAAGGAGGGGAACAGAGTCCCTTTTGAAGAAGTTGTGTTCATTTAAGAATGGATGGAGGACAAAAAGCTGAGAGCTGAAAATGTAACAGACCTTTTGGTTAGAATAATTTATTGTGCTGAGAAATGTGGCATGGTTTTTCAGGAGTCAGAGAATTTAAGATGCAGGGCACGCAAGGAAATTTGAAACTTAAAAGGGAAAATGGGCAGGCAACAGGTGCTGGTCCCTGCTGACATGAGAAGAGATGAGCTCCTCTGTCAGCGAGACCATGGTCCAACTTTGCGTAAGGTTGAGATATAAGAGAAACTTTGGGGTCATGGAAAATGGTTCGGGGAAAGTAAGAAATTAAGTTGATATGCCCACAGTTAAAATGCTGTGTGAACGGTAAAAGAAACCTTGGGCAGAATTTTTCTGTCAGCGAGCTGAGGGCGGGGTCCGCTCGCTGACGCAAAAATGACGGGGGATGACGTTGGGGGAAACCCCTGAAGTGCGATCAGATGTCCGCCCGCCGACCTGTCAATGGCAGTTAAATCAATTAAAGGCCCTGTCCATCCAACCTTAAGGCTGGCGGGCAGGCCAGGATCCCCAGTGGGCTTCTGAAAAAACATGAAACCTTATCCACCGGCGGGATGAGGTTTCATGTCGGTTTTAAAAAAGTTTAATAAAGTTTTTGTGATATTTATTAACATGTTCCATCTCGTGTGACATTGTCACATGAGGGGGACATGTTAATAATTTTTTTATTTTTCTATTTTTAAAGTTTCAAACACCGTCAGCACTCTTCCTGAGGCAACACTTAGTCTCAAGGAGATGTGTGCTCTTTTGCGTGCATGTGCGAAAGAGCACACACTGACAGTTGGGGAATCCCTCCTCCCCCCCCTCCACAGGAAGTGCATAGCGCTTCCTGTCGGGTGGCCTGCTGGGTGGGCCTTAATTGGCTCGTCCACTTAAAATGGCAGCGGGGCCCGTTTCGGCAGCGGCGATCGGCTGCCCGCCCGCCGCCGAGCCGGTGGGGCCCGCCCGCCCATCAAGGGCAAAATTCTGCCCCTTGTGTGTATATGAGTATAATATGAGGATTCAGTTTCTGTCTGTGTGTTTTAATAGTTTTGTTTGAATTTGTGTTTCTGTGCTCCAGTGCCTGTCAATGGGTGAATACTGGAAGAATTAAATCCAATTGTGTTATTCTTTTGTGCTGATGTGTGTCTGTGTGAGGGAGAGAGAGAGAAAGACTTGGGCCGGGATTTTCTGACCACGTCGCGGGCGGGACCTGCTGCAGGCGAGGCGGCGCCCTAGCCAGAGGTCCATTGACGTGCGGCGGGTCTGGAAGATCCCGGCGGTGGGCGGGTGAGGAAAACCCCGCCCTTGGTGTTTTGTCTCTTTGATTTCTCTGTGTGTTTGCAAGCAGTGTCTGTGTCACTTAGGTTTTCAAATAGTTGGTTGTCTAATGTGTTTTAAAAGTTGTAATATTGTGAGAGAATGTGTGTACGATAAAGATTTTGCGTGGATGAGTGTGTTTTAAAATTTCTCCTGAAACTGTGATATCTATCTTAAAAGAGAGGCGTAATTAGTGAAGTAAAATCTTCAATGTTTGAACCTGGAGTCACAATTACTGGCTAGAATCGTGATTCCAGGGTATTTTGATAAACATGTGGGAATTTTAATCTGGATATGAATTCACACATGTGAGAGCGAGGTATTTTTAATGTTTAGTAGGGTTGATTGGAATTCTGGGATATTTGAAGTGATCATGGCTAATCTTAATTGGATTGGTTTTGGGTTAGAAGCTTGTTACAAAGTTTGAGGATTTGGGAATTTTGTCCCTAGAAAAGGGAAAATTTTGAGATGGGACGCTGCTAATTGGAACTTGAGTTCAGACTGCCAAAAGCGGGGGAAATAAAAAAAGAGAGCTTGGAATTTTAAAAATTGGAAGGGTAATTTAAAATACTGTCTGAGAAGAATGTTAAAACATCTGAGCAAGTGTGTAAAAGATATTATGAGAATTCAAAACGTAGAAACAGTTTCTGGTTTTTAAAATGTATTTGTATTGGGCATTAAAAAATTTTTAAGTTTCTCAATTGTCAGATATGTTTGGACAAATTAATCCATTTTGCCCCGAGCAAAATGGATCTTTTGTGTTTTTCTTACAGGTAAACTGCAAGTAACAAGATCTGCAGTAGCTTCAACAAAATAGTCATGGACTAAAGACTTATTTTCAAAAAAGGAAAACTAAGAGGAATTTGGCCTTAAACCATTCAGGTCATTGGTTATTCCCCAAACAAAGTGCTTGAGTTTGGGAAATCTGATGTGAACACATTGACCAATGAGCGTCAGACTTTTCAAAACCAGTTAAGTCTGGGCACAAGAAATTGGAATTGATGAATTAATTTTAATTCATATGGGTTGGTACTCTAGACATTTTGAGGGAAAATTATCTGAATTTCAAAGGGATTCTAGGAAAACAAAAAGGTATACACAGACCATCTCTAGGTGGTTTCTACGGATATTAAAAAGGGGGTTTCTTTTGAGGAAGAAGTGAATTAACTATTACAAGAAATTTGTCTGCCCAACAACACTGTTATTTGGATTTAGGAAAATTTTGAGATGTAAAAAGAACATAAATTGCAAGACCCTCAGTGAGAATCCACAAGATGCATGAGCAAAAGCACAGAAATTGCAAGACCCCCTGAGTGAGAATCCACAAGATGGATACAGATGAAGGGAGAGCTGGAAATTTTTTAAGGCCATGCATGATGTAATTTTAATGATATTGAGTGAGGCGATCTGCAGGTCGGGAGTGTCAATCTAAGCTGATATTCAGAGATCACATTCAAGTTACAATGGATAAGCTGTTTCACCCCAGGGAGATCAATGATACTAGGGATGGATTTTGGCACTGATATTCAGATCCATCCCTGGATTTGTATTGCTCCTCATTTTTTGTTATTGTGCAATTCATTATTGTATTATTCACTGTATGATTTGAGAAGATGTAGACGTAAGAAAGCCAGATGTCTGTATGATTATATGCAATTGCAAAGAAAGAAAATGGATGTTGTAAAATGGGTAACTGCTTAGATAAATATGTGCGTAGCTTAGTTAGATAAGGGGGAGGAAACACTTACAGTCACCCATGGTTGGCAAAAGACATGTGACCAAGCAGTAATATCTTATTTTGGGTATAATATTCCACCATTACCCGTGTGTTTAACAAAACTGATAAAAGAGGCAGAGCTTTCGCAAACACAACAGGAGAATAGTAAAACAAGAGACAAGATCAGGGAGATAACTGCCCCACCTTTGTGGGATATTGGTCTCAATATTGAAGCCCCCCCCCCTTGGATTTGAATTTGAACACATGTATTAGTAATTGTACAGTTAGCTATGGTGTTATATCTACTTATACTATCATGTAAACTAAAACATAAGGCAAAACAGGTGAAATTGGAAAGGTTATTTAAAGGGCGATATGGGTTGATGGATTTAAATGAATAGATTCTGTAAAAAATGTAAGATTTGGCTGGGACATGCAATACCTCATCATGGCGGAAGATTCATCAGCAGTAATATTTCATTTAAGGTATAAAGGAGATCATAAAGGGGAGAGATGTAGGATCGAAATCCTCTCCAGCTGGGAAATTTATGGAACTATAAATTTCAAAAAGCTAAGCTGCAGTCAACAGTACAGGGCTGGGCAGCATTCAGACACAGAAATACAGTGACTCATCAAAAGGGTTTGGACATTGAACTAACGCAATCAATACAATACACTCAAGGAATTGTTCAACCACCACAGACAATTGTACTGGAACAGGGTCATTCAAACCCTCATTAACTTTAGAGCCAGGTGTTATTACTGTGCTGTTACTGTGCCACCTCAAACAGCAGGAGAATTGCTCATACAATGAGAACTGATAATATGAATGGCCAATTCCTGTTCCTATGTTTACACACAGGCAGAGATCAGAGGTTTTCTGTCTCCTAAATTTTTTTTTGAAAAATATAATTTATTCATAAAATATCTGGAAGAACATTCCAAACCATTTCAAAATCACCATCACATACGTACAATCAGATTCAACTTTTACAACATGTATCACAAGGTGCATCAATACAATCGATGAACATTACAATCATTTCAATATGGTCAATGCAGACAATCAGACAATGGTATTAGAGTTATCAACATACATCATGTTGCACTCTGAGGTGCTTCAATACATTTACAATACAATTAGTATTCACTGCATACATTCATTTTGAGCTGTACAGCATGAGGGGCTCTCATCAGTTCCCAGACCCTCGGTGCCCTGTGGCAGAAAGGTCTTAGACAGCGACCTTTCTCCATTGCGCCTTTGCGACGGCTGCCCCAAGCTTTAGTGCGTCCCTCAGCACGTAGTCCTGGACTTTGGAATGTGCCAGTCTGCAACACTTGGTCGGGGACAACTCTTTGCGCTGGAAGACCAACAAGTTTCGGGCAGATCAAAGAGCGTCTTTCACCGAGTTGACGATCCTCCAGCTGCAGTTGATATTTGTCTCGGTGTGTGTCCCTGGGAACAGCCCGTAGAGCAGAGTCCTGTGTCACAGAACTGCTCGGGATGAACCTCGACAGAAACCACTGCATCTCTCTCCAGACCTTCTTTGCAAAGGCACAATCCACAAGGAGGTGAACAACAGTCTCGTCCCCACCACAGCCACCTCGAGGGCAACGTGCAGAGGGGGTGAGACTCCTGGCGTGTTGGAAGGATCTGACGGGGGGGGCCTTTCTCACCACCATCTTAGTGCTTGTTGGAAAGTTCTGGCGATGAGGCATTCTGCCAAATGACTTTTACAGTCTGCTCGGGGAACCATCCCACAGGATCCACCCTGTCCTTTTCCCGCAGGGCCTCTAAGACATTACGTGCCGACCACTGCCTGATGGACTTGTGGTCAAAGGTGTTTCTCTGCATAAATTTTCCACCAGGGACAGGTGGTACGGCACGGTCCAACTACTTGGAGCGTTTCGTGGCAGCGTGGCCAGACCCATCCTTCGCAACACTGGGGACAGGTAGAATCTCAGCACGTAGTGACACTTGGTGTTTGCGTACCGAGGGTCTACGCACAGCTTGCTGCAGCCGCACACAAACGTGGTCATCAGTATGAGGGCAATGTTGGGCACCTTTATCTAGAGGCTTGTACATCACGTCCCTGCGGACACGGTCCATTTTCGACCTCCAGATAAAGCGAAAGATGGCTCGGGTGATCGCCATTGCGCAGGAATCTGGAATGGGCCAGACCTGCGCCACGTACAACAACAGCGAGAGTGCCTCACACCTGATGACCAGGTTCTTACCTGCAATGGAGAGGGAGCGTCGCCCCCACATGCCCAGTTTTCTTTTCATCATAGACGCTCGCTCCTTCCAGTTTCTAACGCATGCCCCGGTCCCTCCGAACCACATCCCCAGCACCTTCAGGCCGTCAGCCCTGACGGTGAAGGGGATAAAGGATCGGTCAGCTCAGTTCCCAAAGAACATGGCCTTGCTCTTGCCACGATTTACCTTGGCTCCCGAGGTCAGTTCGAACTGGTCGCAGATGTGGATCAGTCTGTGCACCGACAGCGGATCTGAGCAGAAGACGGCGACATCGTCCATGTACAGGGAGACTTTGACCTGAGTGCCTTCATTGCCTGGGATCGTCATTTTCTGTCTCCTAAATATGTGAACCACAGCTAACCCCCACCATAGAGATGACATTGCCAGTGGCTAACAAGGTCACAGCACCCTAAAGCATTCACATCTGGCTCATGCCAATGTGTCTGGGATACCAGTCATTCTGCCAAATCAAGCAAATGACTGATGAGGTGTTGTCTAGGGAAAACAATCTCATAATCTTCCATATGAGCAAGCACAGTGTAATGAGCAATTTGTATTCAGGTGGAAGGCTTCATCAGAGTCCAGACATCGTTGATGGGAGTCATGTGGCTTGAGGCCCCTGAACATAGTTCCACAGCCTTTGTGAATGGTAGGGTCTTCCACTCCACTAACAAGTAGCTCATCTGTGTCCATTAAAACTGGGCCACGCAAGTGACCGTCCACTTCCTACAGAGTGAGCAGCACTCCTTCATTCTAAAACAATCCAAGAGTCAGAATTACGTGAACTTTTTGACAAGAAGTTCTTGCCCACTTTCAGTGAGAGCTCCTTAGGTTTGCTGTAAGACAAAGGGCAGGATTTTTACGTCAGCATGTAGATGCGATCAGTGGGTCTGGGAGCGGCCGGGGAACAGACTGCCACCCGCGATCCAGCGTGAAGTGCACGTTGGAATGCTCAGCGCTGCTGGGGTGTGGGCGGGAGGAGGACAAGCGCAGAAGTCAGCGTGGGCATGGGCAAGCGCTCACAGAAAGCTCCCTGAAGTCAAAAAGCTGCCTCAGGGAGCTGAATACTTCAAAAGTTTTAAATAGGACTTCTGAATTTAGCGTGCGCCCACTGACAAAAATATCACATGCTATTTTATGCTCGAGCAGCTCGGACGTGTGCCCACACGCCAAGCTAAAATCTCTGCCCAAAGTTGGAGATTTGTGTGTGATCCAAAGTGAACAGTGGTCCAGCAACATTGACTCCATCCATCCATTGTACTCTGATATATCCCTGCCTCCCCTCCCCAAGGCTAAATGGAAAAATAAGATAGAGGTTATTCTCTTCAGCCTTGGCTCCTGATACCTTTGACAAACAACCATCTACAGAGTGTAAATACAACATGGCCAATGCAGCTATTCCGGTCATTAATGAGCATACTACAGACATCCAGATGGATCGGGGTTGATTTATGATACAGGCCTTCCAGGGTCTCCAAGATTCTTGTGATCTGCTGCATGGAACGACTTTGCCATCAAAAGTGGGTGGAGAAGGAGGACATCACCAAGCCCAACTCTCCACACAGTTATGATCGCAACAAGCCATAGTCAACCCAAAAGGTATTGCTGCTGAACCATCTCTGCAAACAGTGAGAGCAGCAAGAGTCATATGTCAGGCTGTCACAGACATGGCCTTCACCCAAGTGCCCTAATGCATGAATATTCGCTTGCAAAAGGTAAATTCTATCCAGATGGATAGAGGGATTCAATATGAGGGGAGTTCGACTCTGTTTTGAACTACTTTTTATGCACTAATTTGTATTATATACAAATAAGTAGCGCTGTATTTCTTTTAAATTTATTCATCCTTGAGATATGAGTGTCACTGGCTAGGCCAGCATTTATTGCCATTCCTAATTGCCCTGTGTAGCTATTTGATATAAGTGAGTGTATACCACATCAGAGGGCAGTTAAGAGTCAACCACATTGGATGGGGCTTGAGTCACATATAGGGCAGCTGGATGAGAACAGGAGGTTTCTTTTCCTAAAGCATAATAATAAACCCCTGCAGTTGGGTTTATGTGGCGATCTAAAGGTCACCTTTCCGGATGCCAGTTTATATTTCCAGATTTTGTAAGCCTCTGGCTTGCTATTGCAGCAATGTAGCCATTCCACTATCATACCTGTACACAGCAGCCAACAGGCCACCTCACATTCCAGATAAAGGCAAAATACTGCGGATGCTGGAAATCTGAAACAAAAACAAAAAATGCTGGAAAAACTCAGCTCTGAAGAAGTCATACGGACTCGAAATGTTAACTCTGTCTTTCTTTCCACAGATGTTGTCAGACCTGCTGAGTTTTTCCAGCAATTTTGTTTTTGTTTACCTCACATTCCATCTTGTGTGAGAATAAATAAACATACATCATAAATTAACATACACCCCCTGGTTGAGGAGTCTAGAACCAGGGGACACAATTTAAAAATAAGGGGGAAGCCACTTAGGTCTGAGATGAGGAGAAATTTCTTTACTCAGAGGGTTGTGAATCTTTGGAATTCTCTACCCCAGAGGGTCATGGAAGCTCGGTCATTGAGTATGTTTAAGGTAGAGATTGATAGATTTCTGATTAACAATAACATAAAGGGTTATGGGGATAGTGTGGGTAAAAGGCACTGAAGTGTTTGATTAGCCATGATCGTATTGAATGGTGGAGCAGGTTCAATGGGCTGAATGGCCTTCTCCTGTTCCTATCATATATATTGGAAGCATTATTTGTGGGATCACCTTTCCAAATGGTGGTTGAAAAACAGTTTGATTTTTAGGTAGCAGCAATGAAACACAAGACTTTGAAAAGAATGGCTTTTCGAATATTTAGTATGTGATCTCAATCAGGTTGTAATTCAGGCCCAATTCAGGCCTGAAGCTTCTAATGATTTGCTAATGAGGCTGGCCATGGAAAGTCTGATGAGGTTAACCCAGTGTGATTTCAATGAAGCTTATGCTCACTATTCTGAAGTGAACAAAAGAAAACCAAAATGGTGCCAATAATTATTTACAACGATTTGATGTTTAAAATAAGTGATGGTGAGACTTGTTTTAACTTAAAGCTGCCTGTCAAATCTTATAGGCTGAGACATCAAAAAAATATTAGAAATGTAATTTAAAAATGTAATTCTTTATGTAGCCCCAGTTGGCATTCTTGATGTCCACTGGATTGTCCCAAATAAGGTCCCTGTAGATGTGAGATTAGATTTTATAAATCTGTGCTTTCAGAAGGTTTGTGCACTGGACATACATGTTGGGGTTCACTATGTCAGCAATGCAAACTCAAAATCTACATGATGATGTAGATCAAAGGTTTTAGACGGTGAATTCACAGTCAAAGTTACAATCAACATCCTGGGGTTACCACTGATCCGAAACTGAACTGGGCTAGCCATATAAATACTGTGGCTACAAGAGCAGGTCAGAGGCTGGGAATTCTGAGGCGAGTAACTCACCTCCTGATTCCCCAAAGTCTATCTACCATCTACAAGGCACAAGTCAGGAGTGTGATGGAATATTCTCCACTGCCTGGATGAGTGCAGCTCCAACAACACTTAAGAAGCTCGACACCTTCCAGGACAAAGCAGCTCACTTGATTGGCCACATCCACCACCATCAACATTCACTCCCTCCACCATCGATGCACAGTGGTAGCAGTGTGTACCATCTACAAGGCACACTGCAGAAACTTACCAAGACTCCTTAGACAGCACCTTCCAAACTGACGACCATTACAACCTAGAAGGTCAAGGGCAGCAGGCGCATGGGAACTCCACCACCTGCAAGTTCCCCTCAAAGCCACACACCATCCTGACTTGGAAATAAATCGCCATTCCTTCATCGTTGTTGAGTCAAAATTCTGGAACTCCCTTCCTAACAGCGCTCTGGATGTACCACATTGACTGCAGCAATTCAAGAAGTAATTTTTAAAAAAGTTTAACACTGGTGTTTCAGTATCAATGGGACAAATGCATAAGAAAATAATAGATAATAATATATAAGATCATACGGAATCGTTTTCTGACCTTGCTTTTGGAGACCGTATTGACCAGTCAGATAAAGAATGATATGTTGCAATGACAGTATATCCTTGACTTTGTGAAAATTTTGTTCTATAAATTCCAGCCTGAGAAAACGCACATCGTATCGTTTAACACTCATTAATCAGCCTTGTGGATCAGAGCCAATCTATTCTCAGAGTTTTCAGTATCAATAACTACATGGAGGATACTCTGACTTATTTCGACTCACAAAATGCAGAACAAGCATGATGAGGAAGTAACCTTCACGTGCGTTTTGTATTAAAGGTTCAAAGTCATTTGTTTCTGGAGAAGAAAACTGTCTTGGTTCACATGTTCAACATCTTCACATTGACCCTATCTTCTAGCATATTTTGAAAATGTTCGAACCTTTCACCTGTACCATTTTGGAAGTAAAGAAAATTGAACAAGAAAAAGATGATAAGAGCTAGGGAGGTAGTTTGTGTCACCTTTGATGCTACTGATCTGTCACAAAGGCATTGTTAGCTAACTTCAATCAATCTATTTCAATATGCATAAATGCCTTTCAGGGAAGAGTGGGTGTGGGACAGGGTTGTGAAGATGGAGCACTGTACTTGTATAGTTTTAGCATTTCTGGTATTTACAAGAAATCAACAACTTATATTTATATAGCACAGTTAATATAATGAACTGTTATAGGAGCAGTATAAATTAAAGTATGACACTGAGCCACATGAGGAGATGTCAGATAAGATGACCAAAAGCTGGGTCAAAGAGGTAGGTTTAATGAGTGTCTTAAAGGAGGAAAGTAAGGTGGAGAGGTGTAGGAAGCATATTCCAGAGTTTGGGGCCCAGGCAACTAAAGGCACAGCCACCAATGGTGCAGCAATTAAATTGGGGGTGCTCAAGTGGGTAGAATTAGAGGAGCACAGATGTCTTTGAGTTGTGGGGCTGAAGGGGATCACAGAGATAGGGAGGGGTGAGATCATGGAGAGATCTGAAAACAAGGATGAGAATTTTAAATTCCACACATTGCTTGACTGAGAGCCAAGGGTGATGAAAGGGATTTGCTGTGAGTTAAGACACAGGGAGCAGAGGTTTGGATGGCCTCAAGGATATGGAGGGTGGAATGTGGGAGACCAGCCAGGAATGTGTTGGAATAGTCGAATCCAAAAGTAACAAAGACATGAATGAGGGTTTAAGCAGCAGATAGCTGAGACACGGGCAAAGTTACAGAGGTGGAAATAGGTGGTCTTTGTGATGGCATGAATGTGAGGTCAAAAGCTCATTTCAGGATCAAATTTGTCACCAAGATTGAGAGCAGACTGGTTTAATATCAGACTGTTGCCAGGGAGAGTGATAGAGTTGGTAGCTAGGGAACAGAGTTTGGAGCAGGGATCGAAAACAATTGCTCAGTCTTCCCAATATTTAATTGGAGGAAATTTCTGCCCATCCAGTACTGGATGTTGGATAAGCAGTCTGTTAATTTAGCAACAGTGGAAGAGTCAAGTGGAGAATTAGAGCTGGGTGTCAGTGACGTACATATGAAAACTAACACTGTGCCTTTGAATGTTGTCACTAACGGACAGCATATAGATGAGAAAAAAGTGCAGGACAAGGATAAATCCTCGGGGGCTATCAGAGGTAATGATGTGGAGCAGGAAGAGAAGCCATTGCATGTGATTCTCTGGCTACAATTAGCTAGGTAGGAAAGGAACCAGGTGACAAGCTGAGTGAATGGGCAAATGCATGGCAGATGCAGTATAATGTGGATAAATGTGAGGTTATCCACTTTGGTAGCAAAAACAGGAAGGCAGATTATTATCTGAATGGCTATAAATTGAGAGAAGGGAATGTGCAACGAGACCTGGGTGTCCTCGTACACCAGTCGCTGAAGGTAAGCATGCAGGTGGAGCAGGCGGTAAAGAAGGCAAATGGTGTGTTGGCCTTCATAGCGAGAGGATTTGAGTACGGGAGCAGGGATGTCTTGCTGCAACTATACAGGGTCTTCGTGAGACCACACCTAGAATATTGTGTGTAGTTTAGGTCTCCTTATCTGAGGAAGGATGTTCTTGCTATAGAGGGAGTGCAGCAAAGGTTTACCAGACTGATTCCTGGGATGGGGAGACTGACATATGAGGGATTGAATTGGTTAAGATTATAGTTGCTGGAGTTCAGAAGAATGAAGGGGGGATCTCATAGAAACCTATAAAATTCTAACAGGACTAGACAGGGTAGATGCAGGAAGGATGTTCCCGATGGCGGGGGGAGTCCAGAATCAGGGGTCACAGTCTGAGGATACGGGGTAGACCATTTAGGACTGAGACGAGGAGAAATTTCTTCACCCAGGGAGTGGTGAGTCTGTGGAATTTGCTACCACAGGAAGTAGTTGAGGCCAAAACATTGTATGTTTACAAGAAGGATTAAATATAGCTCTTGGGGCGAAAGGGATCAAAGGATATGGGGCGAAAGTGGAAGCAGGATATTGAATTGGATGATCAGCCATGATCATGATGAATGGCAGAGCAGGCTCGAAGGGCCAAATGGCCTACTCCTGCTCCTATTTTCTATGTTTCTATGAGAGTAGTCCCACCCAGCTGGATGACAGTGGAGAGGCGCTGGAGGAGGACCATGCCAACCATGTCAAGGTTGTGACATGTTATTCTTGCATGTTACTGGTTCGACAAATGCAGCTAAAAGACAAACAAGATCAGGGTGAGAGATAGGTCTTTTAGTTCATCATGAGTCATAGGACTGGATTTTATTGTCAATTATTGCCCACTTAAGACCCTCAATCCACCTCCACTGCCATAAAATGCTGGACAGTGGCTGGTGGGTGAGATTGGGAAGGTTGTTTTTTAAACAACTTTGTTGAAAAGGTGGGAAGCGGGGCACATCATTTAGGGGGTGTTCTGTGCGGATCATGGACATCCCCCACCCACCCTCCACAAGATGCTATCCCCCATTTTGTTCCTGCTCACCTGGACTCCAAAACCTGCCCCCACAACTCTCCTCGTCCCTCCTTCCTAGGCTCCCCAATCCTTCCCCATCTAAAAACTCAGACTGACCTCACATCGGTGGCCATGTCCTCTTCATCCTGGGGATTCCCTGCAGTCCCAGCAGCGTCCACCACTGGCACTGCTAGAGATTGGGTGCAGGTCTTAAGGGTGGGAATTCCTCTCACCGAGGGGCCTAAGTCCAAACCTCAGATGGTCTCAGCGCCCTGTTATCACTGCAGGGTGGCCTAAAGTCGGTCTGTTTGGAAGCGACTTTCCTTCCAGGGGAGATGAGTAATATGGCTTCTGTAAAATCCAGCCATAGGTCCAGAGAGATCCTAACATCACCCTACTATGACATCCAATTGTTTCTTAAATAATTCCTGGATTCATTTCACATGCAAGCCTTTTGCATGTGTGACACTTTGCATTGCGATATGTTCAGTCTGACAGTTGTGCCAAATACAAGGCTTTGATTTATATACTAGCTGATCTCCCATGGTGTTGCTTGTGGGCTGTTGGTGCATGGGATATGGTTGTAACATTCGGTCACTAACCTAGCTTGGCCCTTTAAAACTATAACTTTTGGACTCCCTGTGGGGAAGTTATCTAAACAGACACACCCT
Organism: Cetorhinus maximus; assembly: GCF_964194155.1. Lineage (NCBI taxonomy): Eukaryota > Metazoa > Chordata > Chondrichthyes > Lamniformes > Cetorhinidae > Cetorhinus > Cetorhinus maximus. Next base: position 37,459,056 of record NC_135898.1, on the reverse strand, counting down.
GAGGTATAAAACAGGTTTGCTGCTGTTGGCAGTTTCACTAGATTAGCATTTGCTTGTATAATCTCCTTCAAGGTCAGTATGAACAACAGGAAATTATTACTATTATTTTTCTGTTTACATTTTTTAAAAGCAGATTATTTAACTGTTTTTTTTTGCTGCTTTGTACAATGTGTGATGTCTGAAATGTGATATACTCCAGTTGCAAGATGTGTATATATCTGTGGGCCTCCCAGAGCTTTGCTCACTGGCAGCGGGGATCGGAGTGTGATTACTTGTCTTGCTATAATTTAAAGGTGACCTTGACTAACCTGTCGATATATTACAGAAAATTCACTGAAGCAATATAATTGCATGACTTGAGGTAAAAATGCTACACATTCAACTAATATAAAAAGACGCAAATTTTGAATATCAATAACCCTGCTTTTTAATGATTTACAAAACCTGCTGAAAAGGCAAGTACTTTTATTTCTTGCCTCTTTAAAACCTCTCATTGGTAGGTAGTTGTACTCTAAAACATTATTTTCTACTGTGCCTCCCATGATGATTTGCAATGTTTGCTTAAAATTCATTTGTACATTTCTTTCTTCCGTCTCCTGCAGTGAATAACTCACCTCTTGACTCCCCAAAGCCTGTCCACCATCTACAAGGCACAAGTCAGGAGTGTGATGGTGGAAAGGAAATATCATTTTTTCCCCCAAATATTATTATGGGATACTTTGAAGAAGGCTTATGGGGACTGAGTGTGTGTGTCTAGTTTAATTAAACTGCAGACAATCAGACTGCAAGGTTTGAATCATCAAAAGGAGTTAGGTGTAAAACAAGCATTTGAATTGAAGATAGGTAAGCTAGGATGAGGTCTCAGCAGAAACAGTTGAGAGGTTATTTGATTTTCAAAGGGACATGTTAAGATGTTTACAACTGGCATGATAAATAAGGCAAAGTTATTAAGTTTATTTTTCCCAAAAGTGATGGCCGTAATGACAACATGAAAGATTTTTATATTCTGGGAGAAGTAACTTCCAAAGCAAGGGTGAAACAATAGGATTTGCAGATCAAAAGGGAGAAAATATATTTGAAGAAAGATGGAATGTTGTATGAGATGTGGCCATGTGGGATTGGAAGGTGCACTGTGTGAAACAAACCTGTAGGAAAGCCTCTAGCCATCCTGGAGAAGTTTGCTGTTCCAGTAATCAAGTGTTTTGTTAAAAGCCTTTGGAATTCCATTGTTAAGTGAGAGTGAGAACTGTGAGATACCTCCCTTACAGCCACAGTGGATGTTTGTGATAATATTGCTGGATGTTTTGTAGATTAAGAATCTATTTGGAGTGTTGCCTGAAAGGGATGCGTAGTTGGGAGTTTAGTTAAGTAGAAATCTTGTCAAAACTGTTATAAAACTAAATGTAAATGTGTAACTGTAGCCTTGTGTATTAAGTTTTCTTTTGTTAATAAATGTTTTCATTTAATCTTTAAAATCTCTAAAGGTGGTAGTAAACTCATTACATCTGACTTCAGTGCACAAACCTTTTCGTAATAAATAAAAATGTCAAAATCTTTGTGATAGCTCGGCCAAGTTTCCCTTTGGGATTTGGTCAGCCTGGCAAATACCACCTGCCATATCATAACAATGGAATACTCTCCATCTGCCTGGATGAGTGCAGCTCCAACAATACTCAAGAAGCTCAGCACCATCCAGGACAAAGCAGCCTGCTTGATTGGCACCCCATCCCCCACCTTAAACATTCACTCCTTCCACCACCAACACACAGTGGCAGCAGTGTGTGCCATCTACAAGATGCACTGCAGCAACTCGGCTCCTTCGACAACATCTTCCAAATCCATGACCTCTATCCTAGAGGCACAAGGGCAGCAGATGTATTGGAACACCTCCATCTGCAAGTTCCCCTCCAAGTCGAACGCCATACTGACTTGGAACTATATCGCCGTTTCTTCACTGTCGCTGGGTCAAAATCCTGGAACTCCCTCCCTAACAGCACTGTGGGTGTGCCTACACCACATGGACTGCAGTGGTTTAAGAAGGTGGCTGAACTCCACCTTCTCAAGGGCAGAGGGGGAGGTGGTGGCATAGTGATGTTATCACTGGGCTGGTATTCCAGAGACCCAGGGTAGTTCTCTGGGGACCTGGGTTCAAATCCCACCACAGCAGATGGTGAAATTTGAATTCAATAAAAGAATTAAAAGTCTACTGATGACCATGAAACTATTGTCAATTGTTGTAGAAAGCCATCTTCAGGAAGGAAATCCGCCAGCCATACCTGGTCTGGCCTACATGTGACTCCAAACCCACAGTTTGGTTGACTCTTAAGATGCCCTCTGAACAAGGGCAATTGGGGATGGGGCAATAAATGCTGGCCTAGCCAGTGACACCCACATCCCATGAATGAATTTTTAAAAAATTAGGGAAGGGTGATAAATGCTGGCCTAGCTTGCAACACACATCCTGTGAATAAATTTTAAAAATCTCAATTTTTTTCATTCTCTGTCAGTCGTTTTATGACTAGAAAATATATTCTGCGTCCTCTTCCTACAGTGGATTTATAATTCTTGCTAGATTGGTACTAGCTTTATCCAGGCAGGGTTTTTCACTGACAAATCTCTAGTGTCAGCACCTAAAAAGCTGGCCAGTTGCCCAGCAAGCTGACTGATTTTGGCCGCGGTCAACAACAAGACGTTCGACCGTCTTCGCTAGCTTTAGCAAAAATATCAGGTCCAACCGTCACACACGTAACTCATCTCAAAAGAATACCACCAGCTCAAGAACATTTAATTAATGATGTATATTGTACAGCCAAAACAAAAATCAAATCTGCAATTTTGATCATTATTTGCTGCATCATCCTCACAGTTATTTGTAAATTCCCTGTTTGGTTATCCTCGGTACATTCTGGATATTGCTGGTTCTCTGGAAGCAGGGTGAATACGACACATTTCACCAAGGTGTCATCCTTCGTTCAGTAGGTAGCACTCTTGTTTCTGAGTCAGAAGGTTGTGGGCTCAGAGATTTTAGAAGAATATACAGGTCAGATTCAATGAAGTAAGGTAGGAGGAGGCTTTTCTGGCACATAGACACTGGTTGGGCTGAATGGCCCAAGTCTGTGTTACAAATCTATAGAACTCCTGCGATGCAACTATTTCTCACATACACAATTTCTGAACAGCGGCTGGAGCTTGGTGGTTGTTTCACATGCTGTGGGTTGTGGACTCCAGGGGCTGGATTTTATGGGGAGCTGTGGTCCTCACTGCCCACCCCCCGTCCCCAGCTAAAAAGTCGACAATGAACCCACCCAGCAGAACAACGGCTGCCACATGACCATTCTGTTAATAGAATGAAGGCTAGAAACCCACCCCTCGGGGACAGGAAGACCCATCTCTGGGAGCTGCTGGCCAATCAGAGGACGCCAGCTCTCCAGTGTCCGTAGCGGCCCCAGGAGTAGTGGCTACTGTCGGTACTGCACTAGGGGCTTGAGAAAGCGATTAGCACTGGTTCAGGATTTTGTACATGCTTGGGGTCTTGCCAGACCCTGGTGAGGAAAGTGGAGCCTGGGTTTGAGGGACCATGGGGGGGGGGGGGGGCGCATCTGATTGGCCCAGGGAGCCCATAGAAGAGGGAGCTCACCCACCCACCCCTATCAGCCCATGCAGGGAAAACGGCCAGGCTGGCTGCTTGGAATGGGCCTCTCCTGCCATCGGTTAGATGTTGGTGACGGTGGGATGAGGCCCTTAAGTAGGCATTAATTGCACATTTCGTTGCCTTAATTGGCCTAATGGCAGGTGGGCCATCCGACAACACCTCCGCCAATGGTAAAACTGTGGTGGGGGCAGGGGTGGGTGGTAACTGGTGGCCCGCTGGATTTCATGAGCCCCTCGCCTTTGGACCCGCTAGCAAGGGAGTGTAAAATCGAGCCCTAGGTATTGCAATGGCAGAGATGCAGCATAAAAACTATAACACTTGTGATGCAAATCCCTCTTCCACACATACAATTTATTGTGAGCAGCTGGAAAACCCCAGCACTTAGATTCGGCTGAAATCTCCAACTCAAGCTCCAGGCTCCAGACTGAAAAGTGAGCCTACAAGGGAGAAATTTCTAGAGTATTTCTAACATGTATTGATGATGTTTTGTGATTTCTTTTTCAGAACTAAGTAATGCTATAAATGTAATTTCTGGCTGCACACATTCACCATGACACTTCATGAAAAATTTTTTTGAGCAATTCTAATTGGTCCTTTTTGTGCTGCTTGCTGGTTCAAGAATGGTAGTTTTGAAAAATTATAAACAATAATAGCCAGGTAAATACCCTCTGATCCAAGCAGCCTGTCCCACAATAAATTGACAGGGGGTCGATTGTTTGGTTTACTGCTGCTAATTTGTTCCTCTTTGGCACTTTGATTTGTTCATACAATCTGATATTTGTCGGATAATTTTTATTCCTTCTTCATGCAATTGATTACCATGGAAATCAGGTGGCTTATATAACATGCTGTTTACAAACAGAGAGGTGAAAGTTAATATTACCCCCTTGGCTTCATATTGGATAGGCAATTAACGCAGCATCTTTTAAAGGTGGCCAGAGGAGGGGGGCGGGGGGGGAGTCTGGGTGGATGCATGCTGGATGTAAGACTTATAACTATAACTGTGCATGTAATACAAAGTAAATTGATGTGGGAATAATTTAGATTTTTAAATTAGATACTGGAGCTCAAGGATCTGTTGGGATATAATGAGATCAAAGAAAATCACTTCCCGATGGATCAGAGTTACTCTCTGGCAATGGACTGTGAATTTACTTATCACATACTCAAATATAGCTACACAGTTAATCATTTCAGTATCCTGTAACTCGAGGTTAAAAAAATGTTAATGCATCAGTTCCAAAAAAAAAATTGTAGAATTAACGCCATTGTCTCAAGCAGTAATATTGTTTTCAGAAGTATCACATTCTCCTGTTATAAAGAAAGACGGGAGGATGATCCAATTATTTTAAATGTAAATCTACCAGCTTAAGTAAAAATAGAAACATTTTTGTTTCTGCTGCATTGCTGTGATGATGAAATGGCAAGACTCTTGTCAATAGTTGGCTAACAGTCAAAAGAGGCTGACCGGACTACTGCAGTCTGAATGTGATGCCTTCGTGTAGGACACCTCGGTCATTCAAATAGGCACATCCACATTTACAGCCTCTACAAATACATAAACATGTTCAAAGTCTTTCACAAATACACACTCACTTTCAGACTCTTACAATACCCTCTTCACAATCTTGCACACACACACACACACAATTCCACACACAGAATTGCACACAATTTCACACACACAATTATGCACACGCACTATTAAATACACTTCCACACACACGTGCACACAATTATGCACACTTACACGCACACATAATTACACGCTTACATGCACACAATTGCACATACTTCCACACACATGCACTTCCACATACTTTCACTGTCTCACACAAGTACACACACTTTGGTGTACACACATGTATACATACTTTCTTGCACACACATGTACACCTACTTTCACGCACACACACACACACACATAGGGCAGAATTTTGCCCTTGTCGGGCAGGCTCGGCGGGGGTGGTCTGGAAGCTGGCCATCTGCAATTGGGGTTGGACCGCGATTCCACCCTGGCGGGCCAATTAATACCTGACAATTTGTGAAACGTGAGTGGCAGCGCTACCTGTGGGGTGGGCGGGAGTAGAACGAGGGCGAACGCATACTTCACGCATGCGCATAGGTGCGTGCATGAAAATCTCCCTGAGGCACAGAGCAAGGATATGCTATTAATTAAATTTAAACATTTTTATTTTATTTTTATTTGCTGTTGGCAACCTCATCCCACCCATGGATGAGGTTTCCAAAACAATGCAAAGGCCACTTGGCCTTTTTGCCTGCCCGTCCAACCTTGGGCAGCAAAAAATTTCTTTTAATTACCTTTTTAATGGCCATAATAGGCCTTCTAATTGTCGGCGGGCACATGCCCGCCGACCGAAACATTGCGTGAGTGTGCAATGGTATCAGGACACTCCCCTGACATCATTGCGCGTCATTTTATGCTCGGTCGGGTCAGGCATGCGCCTGCCGACAATGTCCATGTACACACACTCACAAGTACACACACTTTCATACACACACAATACATTCACTTTCACATACACACAATACACCCATTTACATAGTCTTACACAAGTACACACACTTTCACACACACACAATACACCCATTTACATAGTCTTACACAAGTACACACAATTTCACATACAAACAAGTACACACACTTTCAATCCAAGGCCGGTAGCGCTTAGTGGGTGGGATTCCCGGCCTTGGGGTCAACAAGTGGCACATGATGCTGCGGGCCTTCCCACAAAGAAAAGGAGCAGGGAGAGAGGGGTCAGTAGCAAGAGCAGGAGCTAACTCTCAGCAGCCCCCCTTTCTCGATGGCTGGTCCCTCGATCAGGCACTGAGTACTTTTGAATGAGGGACCCTCTGGAATCCTGCAAGCAACCTTGCATGGGTTTACTTGTCATGCTACACACACGGAGAGCACGCTGGCCTTAATACAAATGGCAGCGAGATGATGTCCCTAAGTAGGCATTAATTGCCCACTTAAAGGCCTCAAGGTGGGAAGGCCATCCTGGCATGGAATGGAGGCGGGAAGACTGCAGGGTCTGCACTCACCACCTGATTAAATATACTAAATATTCACCACCCCCCCAAAATTCGCCATGGGGCAGAAGATTTTGCCCTATGTAATTATTCAGTTGGATAGTGTTGCCCAAGCTCTGCAATTCTATGTAGTTATGGTTACTGCTTTTCTTGAAATAGTGTCTGTCTTATTTAATTTTTCACCCAGTGGAAGTGTGAAAAATCATTCCCCTGCAGGCCTGCTCATAATTTTTCACAGTTGGAATCTATTTTATTCATGCTCAGGATGTGGGCATGACTGCAGTGACCTTTAGTGACGTGGGTCAGAATTTTACATCCCACTCGGGAGCTGGCTGGCAGGAAGGTGGGGTGCATAACATCGGGTGGGATGGCAGGACCCCATGCCAGTCATCTACCCACTGCCACTGGAATTTTACCTATGGCAGGATATGGACACAACACATGGTGAGGATGCCAAGTAAGCTCTGGTGGCCTTCCTATGGGCTGGTGGTTGAGGGGGGTGCCTTCTGCTTTGGCATCATGTGGCCACCTGACCTCAGCCCATATTCCCTCGCTGAGTGCTGGCTGACTGGCCCTAGCGAAGCTTACCTCGATGTCTGGCCTCCAGTGACAAACCTCACGGGGTACTGGTTGCAGTTCCAGCAGTGGCCACCACTGTCAGATGGGGGCAAAAGCCACAAACTGAGCCAACTGTCAGCCTGATGGCCATAAAATTAAATGGGGCGGGGGGCTTCCCGGCATTGCAAGGGTGTGCTCGCCCCTGACTTTTCAGCAGGGGTGGGGAAGGGGGGCCACTACCTCTGCATCAATTTCTGGCCATGGATTTAATGGGATATAGATCTTTGCATCCTGCATCCAAGGTCTCACTTCCATATTTTTGACACTTGCATTTCTGCTTACATCCATAGCCCTAAAAAAGCTGAGCTACTCCACATGCCAAGGGCTATCTCCATTCTCTTATGTCTTCCATTCCTGCAATCCATCTTCATCTGATTTTCCCATTCCATTCTTATTCAGCTGAAATAGATTTCCTCTCTAATTCCCTCCACTCTTTGCCTTCCTATCCTTATGTTTTTGTCTCCATTCTTCTTCTATTTCTCATTCATACATCCTCTGTCAGAGAGTGAAGAGGTTCAGAGAAATTTCTTGATGCAAAGGGTTATTGGAGCATGCAGTGCTTTGTGCTCTGGGGAGTACAATGGGCACAGGCTCACTCAGGAAAGGGTAGATAAATATTTGAAGCCATGGAGATGCAAGATTTTTGGAAGACAGCAGAGCAGTGGGATTAGTTTGGATCACTCTAGCAGAATGGCTACTTCAATGTGAATAGCTAAATTTCTTAACCTAAGGGAAATAATGGGTTCACCATTCTGTTTCTCTTTATAGTGAATGAAGGTGAGCTTGCAGACAAAAATAACCTTAGTTTTGGCACAAGATGAGTGTTTTTACTTGTTAGGGTAAGCTGTTCAATGTATTATTGTTAAATGTTTGTGATTGTTTTTCTTTATGTTATCTTATCAAGTCTTGTCTGGTCAAGCAAATTCACATTTGATCCTATGTTTATGAATTTTTATCTTGTTATATTTTGACTAGAATTCTGACCTCAAAATAAAATAAGTGAATGCAAACAAAATGTTGTTGTAGTTCTTTCCTTAATTCAGACATTGGCGTCAGAGATTAGGGACTCCATAACATGTAACATAACCATAGAGCAGGGGAGTTATCCCCAGCCTCCTGGCCAATATTTGTCCCTCAATCAACATCACAAAAAGCAGATTATCTGGGCATTGTCACATTGCTACTATAAAAGTAAAATATTGCGGATGCTGGAAATCTGAAATAAAAACAGAAAATGCTGGAAAATCTCAGCAGGTCTGGC
>NC_135898.1:36752548-36755048 GCF_964194155.1 Cetorhinus maximus | reverse complement strand
CTGGGGAGTGTCTGTATGCACGTACACACATGCTGGAGAGTAATTGTATGCACACACACATACGCTGGAGAGTGGCTGTATGCACACACACACTTTGGAGAGTCGCTATATGCATACTCACATGCTGGAGAGTGGCTGTACACACACAGACGCAGGGGAGTGGCTACACACACACAGGGGAGTGGCTACACACACACACACAGAGGAGTGGCTACACACACACACACACACAGGGGAGTGGCTACACACACACACGCTGGGGAGTGGCTGTACACACACACGCTGGGGAGTGGCTATACACACACACGCTGGGGAGTGGCTGTACACACACACATGCTGGGGAGTGGCTGTACACACACACATGCTGGGGAGTGGCTGTACACACACACATGCTGGGGAATGGCTGTACACACACGTACACTGGGGAGTGGCTGTACACACACACGCAGGGGAGTGGCTGTACACACACACGCTGGGGAGCGGCTGTACACACACACGCTGGGGAGTGGCTGTACACACACACACACGCTGGGGAGCGGCTGTACACACACACACACACGCCGGGGAGTGGCTGTACACACACACACACGCCGGGGAGTGGCTGTACACACACACACACGCCGGGGAGTGGCTGTACACACACACACACATGCTGAGGGGTGGCTGTACACACACACACACACACACACTGGGGAGTGGCTGTACACACAGTCACGCTGGGGAGTGGCTGTACACAGACACGCTGGGGAGTGGCTGTACACACACACGCTGGGGAGTGGCTGTACACACACACGCTGGGGAGTGGCTGTACACACACACGCTGGGGAGTGGCTGTACACACACACGCTGGGGAGTGGCTGTACACACACACGCTGGGGAGTGGCTGTACACACACACGCTGGGGAGTGGCTGTACACACACACGCTGGGGAGTGGCTGTACACACACACGCTGGGGAGTGGCTGTACACACACACGCTGGGGAGTGGCTGTACACACACACGCTGGGGAGTGGCTGTACACACACACTGGGGAGTGGCTGTACACACACACGCTGGGGAGCGGCTGTACCCACACACACTGGGAAGTGGTTGTACACACACACTGGGGAGTGGCTGTACACACACATGCTGGGGAGTGGCTGTACACACACACGCTGGGGAATGGCTGTACACACACACGCTGGGGAGTGGCTGTACACACACAGACACACGCTGGGGAGTGGCTGTACACACACAGACACACGCTGGGGAGTGGCTGTACACACACACGCTGGGGAGTGGCTGTACACAGAGACACACGCTTGGGAGTGGCTGTACACACACACGCTGCGGAGTGGCTGTACACACACACGCTGTGGAGTGACTGTACACACACATCCTGAGAGTGGCTTTACACACACACACGCTGGGGAGTGGCTGTACACACACACACGTTGAGAAGTGGCAGTACAGAAACGCACACAGTGTACACAAACACACATACACGCAGGGGAGTGGCTGTACACACACTCTGGAGAGTGGCTGTACACACACACATGCAGGGGAGTGGCTGTACACACACACAGATGCAGGGGAGTGGCTATACACACACACAGGGTAGTAGCTACCGACACACACACACACACACAAACACACACACAGGGAAGTGGCTGTACACACACACGCCGGGAAGTTGCTGCACACACACACGCTGGGGAGTGGCTGTACACACACACGCTGGGGAGTGGCTGTACACACACACGCTGGGGAGTGGCTGTACACACACACGCTGGGGAGTGGCTGTACATACACACACATGCTGAGGGGTGGCTGAACACACACACACACGCTGAGGGGTGGCTGTACGCACACACACACATACACACTGGGGAGTGGCTGTACACACAGACACGCTGGGGAGTGGCTGTACACACACACGCTGGGGAGTGGCTGTACACACACACTGGGGAGTGGCTGTACACACACACGCTGGGGAGTGGCTGTACATACACACACATGCTGAGGGGTGGCTGTACACACACACACACGCTGAGGGGTGGCTGTACACACACACACACACACACTGGGGAGTGGCTGTACACACGCTGGGGAGTGGCTGTACACACACACGCTGGGGAGTGGCTGTACACACACACACTGGGGAGTGGCTGTACACACACACACTGGGGAGTGGCTGTACACACACACACTGCGGAGTGGCTGTACACACACACGCTGGGGAGTGGCTGTACACACACACGCTGGGGAGTAGCTGTACACACACAAGCTGGGGAGTGGCTGTACACACACACGCTGGGGAGTGGCTGTACACACACGCTGGGAAGTGGCTGTACACACACACTGGGGAGTGGCTGTACATACACTCTGGGGAGTGGCTGTACACACACAGACACACGCTGGGGAGTGGCTGTACAGACACAGACACACGCTGAGGAGTGGCTGTACACACACAGACACACGCTGAGGAGTGGCTGTACACACACAGACACACGCTGGGGAA
>NC_135898.1:36735048-36747548 GCF_964194155.1 Cetorhinus maximus | reverse complement strand
GCTATACGCACACATACTTGTTGGGGAGTGGATGTAAATATGCACACGTGCTGGAGAGTGGCTGTACACAAACACACTGGGTAGTAGGTTTATACAAGCACACACGAGAGTTGCTGTACACACACACACACATGAAGGACTTTACAGGAACACACACGCTGGGGAGTGGTTACACACACACATACACACTGGGGAATGGCTGTACACAAACACACACATATGCTGGAGAGTGGCTGTACACACACACACACACACTGGGGAGTGGCTCTACCCACACACACAATGGGGAGTGGCTGTTTACACACACACACACACACACACACACACACACACACGTGCTGGGGAATTACTGTACACGCGTGTGCACACACACACGCTGGGAGTAGCTACACAGATGCTGGTTGTGTCTGTATAAACACACACACATGCTGGAGAGTGGATTTACACACACACTGGAGAGTAGCAGTACGCACACACACACTGGGGAGTGCTCTGCACTCACACGTGTATGCTGCAGAGTGGCTGTGCACATATATATGCTGGAGTGTGGCTATACACACACACACACACACACACATAGACACACACGAGAGAGGCTGTACATGAACATACACACGCTGGGGAGTGGCTACACACACACACGCAGGGGAATGGCTGTACACAAATACACACACATGCAGAGGAGTGGCTATACACACACACACATACATGCTGGGGAGTGGCTGTACACAAATACACACATACATGCTGGAGAGTGGCTGTACACAAACACACTGGGGAGTGGCTGTACACACACACACACACACACACACACACACATGAAGGGCTTTATAGGAGTGGTTACACACATACACAATGGGGAATGGCTGGATACACACACACACGCGCTGGGGAGTTGCTGTACACACACACGCTGGGGAGTGGCTGTACACACACACGCTGGGGAGTGGCTGTACACACACACGCTGGGGAGTGGCTGTACACACACACGCTGGGGAGTGGCTGTACACACACACACTGGGGAGTGCTCTGCACTCACACACATGCTGGAGAGTAGCTCGACACACACATACACGCATGTACACATACACACTCGAGAGTGGCTGTACATGAACACGCATGCTGGGGATTGGCTGCACACACACACGCTGGGGAGTGGCTGTACACACACACGGTGGAGAGTAGCTGTACACACACACGCTGGAGAGTGGCTGTACACACACACTCTGGAGAGTGGCTGTACACACACACATGCAGGGGAGTGGCTGTACACACACACAGATGCGGGGGAGCGGCTATACACACACAGGGGAGTAGCTACCGACACACACAGGGGAGTAGCTACAGATACACACACACACACGCTGGGGAGTGGCTGTACACACACACGCTGGGGAGTGGCTGTACACACGTACGCTGGGGAGTGGCTGTACACACACACGCTGGGGAGTGGCTGTACACACACACGCTGGGGGGTTTCTGTACACACACACACATGCTGAGGGGTGGCTGTACACACACACACATGCTGAGGGGTGGCTGTACACACACACACACGCTGGGGAGTGGCTGTACACACACACGTTGAGAAGTGGCAGTACACACCTTTGGAGCATGACAGTACACACACACATTGGAGAGTGGCAGTACACAAACGCACACAGTGTACACAAACGCACATACACGCTGGGGAGTGGCTGTCCACAGACACAATCACGCTGTGGAGTGGTTGCATACACAGACATATGCTGGGGAGTGGCTGTACACACACACACGCAGGGGAGTGGCTGTACACACACACACGCAGGGGAGTGGCTGTACACACACACAGATGCGGGGGATTGGCTATACACACACAGGGGAGTAGCTACCGACACACACAAGGGAGTAGCTACAGACACACACACACACACACACACAGGGGAATGCCTGTACACACACACACTGGGGAGTGGCTGTACATACACACGCTGGGGAGTGGCTGTACACACACACGCTGGGGAGTGGCTGTACACACACACAGGGAAGTGGCTATACACACACACATTGGGGAGTGGCTATACACACACACATGCTGGAGAGTGGCTTTACACAAATACACTGGGGAGTGGCTCTACCCACACACACAATGGGGAGTGGCTGTACACAAACACACACGCGCGCTGGGGAGTGGCTGTACACACACACACACGGGGAGGAGCTACACACATGCTGGTTGTGGCTGTATAAACACACACACACGCTGGAGAGTGGCTGTACACACACACGCTGGGGAGTGGCTGTACACACACACACTGGAGAGTGGCTGTACACACACACGCTGCGGAGTGGCTGTACACACACACACACGCTGAAGAGTGGATGTACACACACACGCTGGGGAGTGGCTGTACACACACACGCTGGGGAGATGCTGCACACACACACACACACGCTGGGGAGATGCTGTACACACACACACACGCTGGGGAGTGGCTGTACGCACACACACGCTGGGGAGTGGCTGTACACACACACGCTGGGGAGTGGCTGTACACACACACGCTGGGGAGTGGCTGTACACACACACGCTGGGGAGTGGCTGTACACACACACACACACACACACACACACACACACACACACACACAGGGGAGTGGCTATACACACACACACACACACACACACACACACTGGGGAGTGGCTACAGACACACACACACACACAGGGGAGTGGCTATACACACACACACATAGGGGAGTGGCTACACACACACACACACATAGGGGAGTGGCTACACACACACATAGGGGAGTGGCTACACACACACACAGGGGAGTGGCTACACACACACACAGGGGAGTGGCTACACACACACACAGGGGAGTGGCTACACACACAGGGGAGTGGCTACACACACACAGGGGAGTGGCTACACACACACAGGGGAGTGGCTACACACACACAGGGGAGTGGCTACACACACACACACACACAGGGGAGTGGCTACACACACACAGGGGAGTGGCTACACACACACAGGGGAGTGGCTACACACACACAGGGGAGTGGCTACACACACACACAGGGGAGTGGCTACACACACACAGGGGAGTGGCTACACACACAGGGGAGTGGCTACACACACACAGGGGAGTGGCTACACACACACAGGGGAGTGGCTGTACACACACACACACACGGGGGAATGGCTGTACACACACACACGCAGGGGAGTGGCTGTACACACACACACGCTGTGGAGTGGCTGTACACACACACACGCTGGGGAGTGGCTGTACACACACATGCTGGAGAGTGGCTGTACACACATGCTGGGGAGTGGCTGTACACACACATGCTGGGGAGTGGCTGTACACACACAGGCTGGGGAGTGGCTGTACACACACACGCTGGGGAGTGGCTGTACACACACACGCTGGGGAGTGGCTGTACACACACACACGCTGGGGAGTGGCTGTACACACACACATGCTGGGGAGTGGCTGTACACACACACACGCTGGGGAGTGGCTGTCATACGTTGAGAAGTAGCAGTACACACGTCTGAAGAGTGGCTGTACACACACACATTGGAGAGTGGTTGTACACAAACGCACACAGTGTACACAAACACACATACACGCTGGGGACTGGCTGTCCACAGACACAATCACGCTGTGGAGTGGTTGCATACACAGACATATGCTGGGGAGTGGCTGTACACACACTCTGGAGAGTGGCTGTACACACACACATGCAGGGGAGTGGCTGTACACACACACAGATGCGGGGGAGCGGCTATACACACACAGGGGAGTAGCTACCGACACACACAGGGGAGTAGCTACAGATACACACACACACACGCTGGGGAGTGGCTGTACACACACACGCTGGGGAGTGGCTGTACACACGTACGCTGGGGAGTGGCTGTACACACACACGCTGGGGAGTGGCTGTACACACACACGCTGGGGGGTTTCTGTACACACACACACATGCTGAGGGGTGGCTGTACACACACACACATGCTGAGGGGTGGCTGTACACACACACACACGCTGGGGAGTGGCTGTACACACACACGTTGAGAAGTGGCAGTACACACCTTTGGAGCATGACAGTACACACACACATTGGAGAGTGGTTGTACACAAATGCACACAGTGTACACAAACGCACATACACGCTGGGGAGTGGCTGTCCACAGACACAATCACGCTGTGGAGTGGTTGCATACACAGACATATGCTGGGGAGTGGCTGTACACACACACACGCAGGGGAGTGGCTGTACACACACACACGCAGGGGAGTGGCTGTACACACACACAGAAGCGGGGGATTGGCTATACACACACAGGGGAGTAGCTACCGACACACACAAGGGAGTAGCTACAGACACACACACACACACACACACACACACACACACACAGGGGAATGGCTGTACACACACACGCTGGGGAGTGGCTGTACATACACACGCTGGGGAGTGGCTGTACACACACACGCTGGGGAGTGGCTGTACACACACACGCTGGGGAGTGGCTGTACACACACACGCTGGGGAGTGGCTGTACACACACACGCTGGGGAGTGGCTGTACACACACACACACACACACACACACACACACACACACACACACACACACACAGGGGAGTGGCTATACACACACACACACACACACACACACACACACTGGGGAGTGGCTACAGACACACACACACACACAGGGGAGTGGCTATACAGACACACACACAGGGGAGTGGCTATACACACACACACATAGGGGAGTGGCTACACACACACACACACATAGGGGAGTGGCTACACACACACATAGGGGAGTGGCTACACACACACACAGGGGAGTGGCTACACACACACACAGGGGAGTGGCTACACACACACACAGGGGAGTGGCTACACACACAGGGGAGTGGCTACACACACACAGGGGAGTGGCTACACACACACAGGGGAGTGGCTACACACACACACAGGGGAGTGGCTACACACACACAGGGGAGTGGCTACACACACACAGGGGAGTGGCTACACACACACAGGGGAGTGGCTACACACACACACAGGGGAGTGGCTACACACACACACAGGGGAGTGGCTACACACACACAGGGGAGTGGCTACACACACACAGGGGAGTGGCTACACACACACAGGGGAGTGGCTACACACACACAGGGGAGTGGCTGTACACACACACACACACGGGGGAATGGCTGTACACACACACACGCAGGGGAGTGGCTGTACACACACACACGCTGTGGAGTGGCTGTACACACACACACGCTGGGGAGTGGCTGTACACACACATGCTGGAGAGTGGCTGTACACACATGCTGGGGAGTGGCTGTACACACACATGCTGGGGAGTGGCTGTACACACACAGGCTGGGGAGTGGCTGTACACACACACGCTGGGGAGTGGCTGTACACACACACGCTGGGGAGTGGCTGTACACACACACACGCTGGGGAGTGGCTGTACACACACACATGCTGGGGAGTGGCTGTACACACACACACGCTGGGGAGTGGCTGTCATACGTTGAGAAGTAGCAGTACACACGTCTGAAGAGTGGCTGTACACACACACATTGGAGAGTGGTTGTACACAAACGCACACAGTGTACACAAACACACATACACGCTGGGGACTGGCTGTCCACAGACACAATCACGCTGTGGAGTGGTTGCATACACAGACATATGCTGGGGAGTGGCTGTACACACACCCTGGAGAGTGGCTGTACACACACACATGCAGGGGAGTGGCTGTACACACACACAGATGCGGGGGAGCGGCTATACACACACAGGGGAGTAGCTACCGACACACACAGGGGAGTAGCTACAGATACACACACACACACGCTGGGGAGTGGCTGTACACACACACGCTGGGGAGTGGCTGTACACACGTACGCTGGGGAGTGGCTGTACACACACACGCTGGGGAGTGGCTGTACACACACACGCTGGGGGGTGGCTGTACACACACACACATGCTGAGGGGTGGCTGTACACACACACACATGCTGAGGGGTGGCTGTACACACACACACACGCTGGGGAGTGGCTGTACACACACACGTTGAGAAGTGGCAGTACACACCTTTGGAGCATGACAGTACACACACACATTGGAGAGTGGTTGTACACAAACGCACACAGTGTACACAAACGCACATACACGCTGGGGAGTGGCTGTCCACAGACACAATCACGCTGTGGAGTGGTTGCATACACAGACATATGCTGGGGAGTGGCTGTACACACACACACGCAGGGGAGTGGCTGTACACACACACACGCAGGGGAGTGGCTGTACACACACACAGATGCGGGGGATTGGCTATACACACACAGGGGAGTAGCTACCGACACACACAAGGGAGTAGCTACAGACACACACACACACACACACACACACACACACACACACACACACAGGGGAATGGCTGTACACACACACACTGGGGAGTGGCTGTACATACACACGCTGGGGAGTGGCTGTACACACACACGCTGGGGAGTGGCTGTACACACACACAGGGAAGTGGCTATACACACACACATTGGGGAGTGGCTATACACACACACATGCTGGAGAGTGGCTTTACACAAATACACTGGGGAGTAGCTGTACACACACACACTGGGGAGTGGCTCTACCCACACACACAATGGGGAGTGGCTGTACACAAACACACACGCGCGCTGGGGAGTGGCTGTACACACACACACACACGGGGAGGAGCTACACACATGCTGGTTGTGGCTGTATAAACACACACACATGCTGGAGAGTGGCTGTACACACACATGCTGGGGAGTGGCTGTACACACACACACTAGAGAGTGGCTGTACACACACACGCTGCGGAGTGGCTGTACACACACACACACACACACGCTGAGGAGTGGATGTACACACACACGCTGGGGAGTGGCTGTACACACACACGCTGGGGAGATGCTGCACACACACACACACACGCTGGGGAGATGCTGTACACACACACGCTGGGGAGTGGCTGCACACACACACGCTGGGGAGTGGCTGTACACACACACGCTGGGGAGTGGCTGTACACACACAAACACACACACACACACACACACACACACACAGGGGAGTGGCTATACACACACACACACACTGGGGAGTGGCTACACACACACACACACACACACAGGGGAGTGGCTATACACACACACACACAGGGGAGTGGCTATACACACACACACACAGGGGAGTGGCTATACACACACACACACACATAGGGGAGTGGCTACACACACACACATAGGGGAGTGGCTACACACACACATAGGGGAGTGGCTACACACACACACAGGGGAGTGGCTACACACACACACAGGGGAGTGGCTACACACACACACAGGGGAGTGGCTACACACACACACAGGGGAGTGGCTACACACACACAGGGGAGTGGCTACACACACACAGGGGAGTGGCTACACACACACAGGGGAGTGGCTACACACACACAGGGGAGTGGCTACACACACACAGGGGAGTGGCTGTACACACACACACACACACACGGGGGAATGGCTGTACACACACACACGCAGGGGAGTGGCTGTACACACACACACGCTGGGGAGTGGCTGTACACACACACACACTGGGGAGTGGCTGTACACACACATGCTGGAGAGTGGCTGTACACACATGCTGGGGAGTGGCTGTACACACACATGCTGGGGAGTGGCTGTACACACACACGCTGGGGAGTGGCTGTACACACACACGCTGGGGAGTGGCTACACACACACACGCTGGGGAGTGGCTGTACACACACACACGCTGGGGAGTGGCTGTACACACACACATGCTGGGGAGTGGCTGTACACACACACATGCTGGGGAGTGGCTGTACACACACACATGCTGGGGAGTGGCTGTACACACACATGCTGGGGAATGGCTGTACACACACATGCTGGGGAGTGGCTGAACACACACACGCTGGAGAGTGGCTGTACACACACACACACACACACGCTGGGGAGTGGCTGTACACACACACACGCTGGGGAGTGACTGTACACACACGCTGGGGAGTGGCTGTACACACACACGCTGGGGTGTGGCTGTACACACACACGCTGGGGTGTGGCTGTACACACACACGCTGGGGAGTGGCTGTACACACACACACGCTGGGGAGTGGCTTTACACAAACACACTGGGGAGTGGCTGTACACACACACTGGGGAGTGGCTCTACCCACACACACAATGGGGACTGGCTGTACACACACACACACACACACACACACACACACATACACACACACGCTGGGGAGTGGCTATACACACACACATGCTGGGGAGTGGCTGTACACACACACATGCTGGGGAGTGGCTGTACACACACACATTCTGGGGAGTGGCTGTACACACACACATGCTGGGGAGTGGCTGTACACACACACATGCTGGGGAGTGGCTGTACACACACACATGCTGGGGAGTGGCTGTACACACACACATGCTGGGGAGTGGCTGTACACACACACACACACACGCTGGGGAGTGGCTGTACACACACACACACATGCTGGGGAGTGGCTGTACACACACACACGCTGGGAGTGACTGTACACACACACACACACACACGCTGGGGAGTGGCTGTACACACACGCTGGGGAGTGGCTGTACACACACACACGCTGGGGAGTGACTGTAAACACACATACACACACACTGGGGAGTGGCTGTACAGACACACACTGGGGAGCGGCTGTACACACACACACGCTGGGGAGTGGCTGTACACACATACACGCTGGGGAGTGGCTGTACACACACACACACGCTGGGGAGTGGCTGTACACACACACACACGCTGGGGAGCGGCTGTACACACACATGCTGGAGAGTGGCTGTACACACACACGCTGGGGAGTGGCTGTACACACACACGCTGGGGAGTGGCTGTACACACACACGCTGGGGAGTGGCTGTACACACACAGACACACGCTGGGGAGTGGCTGTACACACACAGACACACACAGGGGAGTGGCTATACACAAACACACACGCACGTTGAGGAGTGGCTACACACACACACACACACACACACACACACACACACACACACAGGGGAGTGGCTATATACACACACACACACACACACACACACACAGGGGAGTGGCTATACACACACACACACACTGGGGAGTGGCTACACACACACACACACACAGGGGAGTGGCTATACACACACACACACAGGGGAGTGGCTATACACACACACACACACCGACACATAGGGGAGTGGCTACACACACACACACACACATAGGGGAGTGGCTACACACACACACAGAGGAGTGGCTACACACACACACAGGGGAGTGGCTACACACACACAGGGGAGTGGCTACACACACACAGGGGAGTGGCTACACACACACACAGGGGAGTGGCTACACACACACACAGGGGAGTGGCTACACACACACAGGGGAGTGGCTACACACACACAGGGGAGTGGCTGTACACACACACACACGGGGGAATGGCTGTACACACACACACACAGGGGAGTGGCTACACACACAGGGGAGTGGCTACACACACACACAGGGGAGTGGCTA
Organism: Cetorhinus maximus; assembly: GCF_964194155.1. Classification (NCBI taxonomy): domain Eukaryota; kingdom Metazoa; phylum Chordata; class Chondrichthyes; order Lamniformes; family Cetorhinidae; genus Cetorhinus; species Cetorhinus maximus. Next base: position 36,737,891 of record NC_135898.1, on the reverse strand, counting down.
CACACACACAGGGGAGTGGCTACACACACACAGGGGAGTGGCTACACACACACAGGGGAGTGGCTACACACACACACAGGGGAGTGGCTACACACACACACAGGGGAGTGGCTACACACACACAGGGGAGTGGCTGGACACACACACACACACACACGGGGGAATGGCTGTACACACACACTGGGGAGTGGCTGTACACAAATACACACACACGCTGAGGAGTGGCTATACACACACATACTTGTTGGGGAGTGGATGTAAATATGCACACATGCTGGAGAGTGGCTGTACACAAACACACTGGGTAGTAGGTTTATACAAGCACACACAGGAGAGTTGCTGTACACACACACACACACATGAAGGACTTTACATGAACACACACGCTGGGGAGTGGTTACACACACACATACACACTGGGGAATGGCTGTACACAAACACACACATATGCTGGAGAGTGGCTGTACACACACACACACACACACACTGGGGAGTGGCTCTACCCACACACACAATGGGGAGTGGCTGTTTACACACACACACACACACACACACACGTGCTGGGGAATTACTGTACACGCGTGTGCAAACACACACGCTGGGAGTAGCTACACAGATGCTGGTTGTGTCTGTATAAACACACACACATGCTGGAGAGTGGATTTACACACACACTGGAGAGTAGCAGTACGCACACACACACTGGCGAGTGCTCTGCACTCACACATGTATGCTGCAGAGTGGCTGTGCACATATATATGCTGGAGTGTGGCTATACACACACACACACACACATAGACACACACGAGAGTGGCTGTACATGAACATACACACGCTGGGGAGTGGCTACACACACACACGCAGGGGAATGGCTGTACACAAATACACACACATGCAGAGGAGTGGCTATACACACACACACATACATGCTGGGGAGTGGCTGTACACAAATACACACATACATGCTGGAGAGTGGCTGTACACAAACACACTGGGGAGTGGCTGTACACACACACACACACACACACACACACACACACACACACACATGAAGGGCTTTAAAGGAGTGGTTACACACATACACAATGGGGAATGGCTGGACACACACACACACGCGCTGGGGAGTTGCTGTACACACACACGCTGGGGAGTGGCTGTACACACACACGCTGGGGAGTGGCTGTACACACACACGCTGGGGAGTGGCTGTACACACACACGCTGGGGAGTGGCTGTACACACACACACTGGGGAGTGGCTGTACACACACACACTGGGGAGTGGCTGTACACACACATGCTGGGGAGTGGCTGTACACACACACACACTGGGGAGTGCTCTACACTCACACACATGCTGGAGAGTAGCTCGACACACACATACACGCATGTACACATACACACTCGAGAGTGGCTGTACATGAACACGCATGCTGGGGATTGGCTGCACACACACACGCTGGGGAGTGGCTGTACACACACACGGTGGAGAGTAGCTGTACACACACACGCTGGAGAGTGGCTGTACACACACACGCTGGGGAGTGGTTGTACACACACACGCTGGGGAGTGGCTGTACACACACACACGCTAGGGAGTGGCTGTACACACACACGCTGCAGAGTGTCTGTACACACACACGCTGGAGAGTGGCTGTACACACACACGGTGGAGAGTGGCTGTACACACACACGCTGGAGAGTGGCTCTACACACACACGCTGCAGAGTGGCTCTACACACACACGCTGCAGAGTGCCTGTACACACACACGCTGGAGAGTGGCTGTACACACACACGCTGGGGAGTGGCTGTACACACACACAAGCTAGGGAGTGGCTGTACACACACTCGCTGGAGAGTGGCTGTACACACACACGCTGGAGAGGGGCTGTACACACACACGCTGGAGAGTGGCTGTACACACACGCTGGAGAGTGGCTGTACACACAAACGCTGGAGAGTGGCTGTACACACACACGCTGGAGAGTGGCTGTACACACACACGCTGAAGAGTGGCTGTACACACACACGCTGGAGAGTGGCTGTACACACACACACTGGAGAGTGGCTGTACACACACACACTGGAGAGTGGCTGTACACACACACACTGGAGAGTGGCGTACACACACACACTGGAGAGTGGCTGTACACACATGCTGGGGAGTGGCTGTACACACATGCTGGGGAGTGGCTGTACAGACACACGTGGGGAGTGGTTGTACACACACACGCTGGGGAGTGGCTGTACACACACACGCTGGGGAGTGGCTGTACACGCACACGCTGGGGAGTGGCTGTACACACACACGCTGGGGAGTGGCTGTACACAAACACACTGGGTAGTGGCTGTTTACAAGCACACACAGGAGAGTGGCTGTACACACACACAAACACTCACACACAAACACACGAGAAGGGCTTTACATGAACACACACACTGCGGAGTGGGTCTACCCCCACACACGCTGGAGTGTGGCTGTACACACACACGCTGGGGAGTGGCTGTACACACACACACACACACACACACACACACACACACACACACACACACACACACACACACACACACACACACGGGGAGTAGCTACACACATGCTGGTTGTGACTGTATAAACACACACACATGCTGGAGAGTCTATTTACACACACACTGGAGAGTAGCAGTATGCACACACACACTGGGGAGTGCTCTGCACTCACACAAGCATGCTGGAGAATGGCTGTCCACACATATACGCTGGAGAATGGCTGTATACACACACAAGAGTGGCTGTACATGAACATAAACACGCTGGGGAGTGGCTGTACACACACACACACACCTGCTGGGGAGTGGC
>NC_135898.1:36717548-36732548 GCF_964194155.1 Cetorhinus maximus | reverse complement strand
GAGTGGCTGTACACACACACACACACCTGCTGGGGAGTGGCTGTACACACACACACACCTGCTGGGGAGTGGCTGTACACACGCGCGTACACACACATGGGGAGTAGCTACACACATGCTGGTTCTGGATGTATAAACACACACACATGCTGGAGGGTGGCCATGAACACATTTACGCTGGAGGGTGGCTGTACACACAAACACACACACACACACACACACACACACACACGAGTGGCTGTACATGAACATACACATGCTGGAGAGTGGCTGTACACACACGCTGGAGTGTGGCTGTACACACATGCTGGAGAGTGGCTGTACACACACACGCTGGGGAGTGGCTGTACACACACACGCTGGGGAGTGGCTGTATACACACACGCTGGGGAGTGGCTGTACACAAACACACTGGGTAGTAGCTGTTTACAAGCACACACAGGAGAGTGGCTGTACACACACACAAACACACACAAACAAACACACGAGAAGGGCTTTACATGAACACACACACTGCGGAGTGGGTCTACCCCCACACACGCTGTAGTGTGGCTGTACACACACACGCCGGGGAGTGGCTGTACACACACACGCTGGGGAGTGGCTGTACACACACACGCTGGGGAGTGCTGTGCACTCACACACGCATTCTGGAGAATGGCTGTATACACACACACACGAGAGTGGCTGTACATGAACATAAACACGCTGGGGTGTGGCTGTACACACACACACACCTGCTGGGGAGTGGCTGTACACACACACGCTGGGGAGTGGCTGTACACACACACGCTGGGGAGTGGCTGTACACACACACGCTGGGGAGTGGCTGTACACACACACACTGGGGAGTGGCTGTACACACACACACTGGGGAGTGGCTGTACACACACATGCTGGGGAGTGGCTGTACACACACACACACTGGGGAGTGCTCTACACTCACACACATGCTGGAGAGTAGCTCGACACACATATACACGCATGTACACATACACACTCGAGAGTGGCTGTACATGAACACGCATGCTGGGGATTGGCTGCACACACACACGCTGGGGAGTGGCTGTACACACACACGGTGGAGAGTAGCTGTACACACACACGCTGGAGAGTGGCTGTACACACACACGCTGGGGAGTGGTTGTACACACACACGCTGGGGAGTGGCTGTACACACACACACGCTAGGGAGTGGCTGTACACACACACGCTGGAGAGTGGCTGTACACACACACGCTGGAGAGTGGCTGTACACACACACGCTGGAGAGTGGCTGTACACACACACGCTGGAGAGTGGCTCTACACACACACGCTGCAGAGTGGCTCTACACACACACGCTGCAGAGTGGCTGTACACACACATGCTGGAGAGTGGCTGTACACACACACGCTGGGGAGTGGCTGTACACACACACACGCTAGGGAGTGGCTGTACACACACTCGCTGGAGAGTGGCTGTACACACACATGCTGGAGAGTGGCTGTACACACACACGCTGGAGAGTGGCTGTACACACACGCTGGAGAGTGGCTGTACACACAAACGCTGGAGAGTGGCTGTACACACACACGCTGGAGAGTGGCTGTACACACACACGCTGAAGAGTGGCTGTACACACACACACGCTGGAGAGTGGCTGTAGACACACACGCTGGAGAGTGGCTGTACACACACACGCTGGAGAGTGGCTGTACACACACACGCTGGGGAGTGGCTGTACACACACACGCTGGGGAGTGGCTGTACACACACACGCTGGGGAGTGGCTGGACACACACACACGATGGGGAGTGGCTGTACACACACATGCTGAAGAGTGGCTGTACACACACATGCTGGGGAGTGGCTGTACACACACACGCTGGGGAGTGGCTGAACACACACACGCTGGGGAGTGGCTGTACACACACATACGCAGTGGAGTGGCTGTACACACACACTCGCAGGGGAGTGGCTGTATACACACACAGATGCGGGGGAGTGGCTATACACACACACAGGGGAGTAGCTACCGACACACACAGGGGAGTAGCTACAGACACACACACACACACACACACAGGGGAGTGGCTGTACACACACACATGCTGAGGGGTGGCTGTACACACACACACGCTGGGGAGTGGCTGTACACACAGTCGCTGGGGAGTGGCTGTACACACACACGCTGGGGAGTGGCTGTACACACACATGCTGGGGAGTGGCTGTACACACACGCTGGGGAGTGGCTGTACACACACACGCTGGGAAGTGGCTGTACACACACACGCTGGGGAGTGGCTGTACACACACATGCTGGGGAGTGGCTGTACACACACACGCTGGGGAGTGGCTGTACACACACGCTGGGGAGTGGCTGTACACACACACGCTGGGGAGTGGCTGTACACACACACGCTGGGGAGTGGCTGTACACACACACGCTGGGGAGTGGCTGTACACACACACTGGGGAGTGGCGGTACATATACTCTGGGGAGTGGCTGTACACACACAGACACACGCTGGGGAGTGGCTGTACACACACAGACGCACGCTGAGGAGTGGCTGTACACACACAGACACACGCTGGGGACTGGCTGTACATACACAGACACACGCTGGGGAGTGGCTGTACACACACAGACACACGCTGGGGAGTGGCTGTACACACACACGCTGGGGAGTGGCTGTACCCACACACACTGGGGAGTGGCTGTACACACACACTGGGGAGTGGCTGTACCCACACACACTGGGGAGTGGCTGTACACACACACTGGGGAGTGGCTGTACACCCACGCTGGGGAGTGGCTGTACACACACAGACACACACTGGGGAGTGGCTGTACACACACACGCTGGGGAGTGCCTGTACCCACACACACTGGGGAGTGGCTGTACACACACACTGGGGAGTGGCTGTACACCCACGCTGGGGAGTGGCTGTACACACACAGACACACGCTGGGGAGTGGCTGTACACACACAGACACATGCTAGGGAGTGGCTGTACACACACAGACACACGCTGGGGAGTGGCTGTACACACACAGACACACGCTGGGGAGTGGCTGTACACACACAGACACACGCTGGGGAGTGGCTGTACACACACAGACACACGCTGGGGAGTGGCTGTACACACACAGACACACGCTGGGGTGTGGCTGTACGCACACACGCTGGGATGTGGCTGTACACACACACACTGGGGAGTGGCTTTACACACACACACGCTGGGGAGTGGCTGTCACACGTTGAGAAGTAGCAGTACACACGTCTGAAGAGTGGCTGTACACACACACATTGGAGAGTGGTTGTACACAAACGCACACAGTGTACACAAACACACATACACGCTGGGGACTGGCTGTCCACAGACACAATCACGCTGTGGAGTGGTTGCATACACAGACATATGCTGGGGAGTGGCTGTACACACACACTGGAGAGTGGCTGTACACACACACATGCAGGGGAGTGGCTGTACACACACACAGATGCGGGGCAGTGGCTATACACACAGAGGGGAGTAGCTACCGACACACACAGGGGAGTAGCTACAGATACACACACACACACGCTGGGGAGTGGCTGTACACACACACGCTGGGGAGTGGCTGTACACACACACGCTGGGGAGTGGCTGTACACACATACGCTGGGGAGTGGCTGTACACACACACGCTGGGGAGTGGCTGTACACACACACGCTGGGGGGTGGCTGTACACACACACACACATGCTGAGGGGCGGCTGTACACACACACACATGCTGAGGGGTGGCTGTACACACACACACACGCTGGGGAGTGGCTGTACACACACACGTTGAGAAGTGGCAGTACACACCTTTGGAGCATGACAGTACACACACACATTGGAGAGTGGCAGTATACAAACGCACACAGTGTACACAAACGCACATACACGCTGGGGAGTGGCTGTCCACAGACACAATCACGCTGTGGAGTGGTTGCATACACAGACATATGCTGGGGAGTGGCTGTACACGCACAAGTTGGGGAGTGGCTGTACACACACACACGCAGGGGAGTGGCTGTACACAAACACACTGGGTAGTGGCTGTTTACAAGCACACACAGGAGAGTGGCTGTACACACACACAAACACACACACACAAACACACGAGAAGGGCTTTACATGAACACACACACTGCGGAGTGGGTCTACCCCCACACACGCTGGAGTGTGGCTGTACACGCACACGCTGGGGAGTGGCTGCACACGCACACGCTGGGCAGTGGCTGCACACACACACGCTGGGGAGTGGCTGTACACACACACGCTGGGGAGTGGCTGTACACACACACGCTGGGGAGTGGCTGTACACACACACGCTGGGGAGTGGCTGTACACACACACGCTGGGGAGTGGCTGTACACACAAACACTGGGGAGTGGCTGTACACACACACGCTGGGGAGTGGCTGTACACACACACGCTGGGGAGTGGCTGTACACACACACGCTGGGGAGTGGCTGTACACACACACGCTGGGGAGTGGCTGTACACACACACGCTGGGGAGTGGCTGTACACACACACGCTGGGGAGTGGCTATACACACACACGCTGGGGAGTGGCTGTACACACACGCTGGGGAGTGGCTGTACACACACACACGGGGGAGTGGCTGTACACACACACGCTGGGGAGTGGCTGTACACACACACGCTGGGGAGTGGCTGTACACATACACGCTGGGGAGTGGCTGTACACACACACGCTGGGGAGTGGCTGTACACTCACACTCGGGGGAGTGGCTGTACACATACACGCAAGAGACTGGCGGTCCACACACACGCTGGAGAGTGGCTATACACACACACGCTGGGGAGTGGCTGTACATACACACACATGCTGAGGTGTGGCTGTACACACACACACACGCTGAGGGGTGGCTGAACACACACACACACACACGCTGGGGAGTGGCTGCACACACACACACGCTGGGGAGTGGCTGTACACACACACGCTGGGGAGTGGCTGTACACACACACGCTGGGGAGTGGCTGTACACACACACACTGGGCAGTGGCTGTACACACACACGCTGGGGAGTGGCTGTACACACACGCTGGGGAGTGGCTGTACACACACACGCTGGGGAGTGGCTGTACACACACACGCTGGGGAGTGGCTGTACACACACGCTGGGGAGTGGCTGTACACACACGCTGGGGAGTGGCTGTACACACACACGCTGGGGAGTGGCTGTACACACACACGCTGGGGAGTGGCTGTACACACACACGCTGGGGAGTGGCTGTACACACACACGCTGGGGAGTGGCTGTACACACACACGCTGGGGAGTGGCTGTACACACACACGCTGGGGAGTGGCTGTACACACACACACTGGAGAGTGGCTGTACACACACACACTGGAGAGTGGCTGTACACACACACGGTGGGGTGTGGCTGTACACACACGGTGGAGAGTGGCTGTACAGACACACGCTGGCGAGTGGCTGTACAGACACACGCGGGGGAGTGGCTGTACAGACACACGCGGGGGAGTGGCTGTACAGACACACGCTCGGGAGTGGCTGTACACACACACGCTGGGGAGTGGCTGTACACACACACGCTGGGGAGTGGCTGTACACACACACGCTGGGGAGTGGCTGTACACACACACGCTGGGGAGTGACTGTACACACACACGCTGGGAAGTGGCTGTACACACACACGCTGCGGAGTGGCTGTACACACACACGCTGGGGAGTGCTGGACACACACTCTGAGGAGTGGCTGTACACACACGCGCAGGGGAATGGCTGTACACACACACGCTGGGGAGTGGCTGTACACACACACGCTGGGGAGTGGCTGTATACACAGACGCTGGGGAGTGGCTGTACACACACACGCTGGGGAGTGGCTGTACCCAACACACTGGGTAGTGGCTGTTTAAAAGCACACACAGGAGAGTGGCTGTACACACACACGCTGGGGAGTGGCTGTATACACAGACGCTGGGGAGTGGCTGTACACACACACGCTAGGGAGTGGCTGTACACAACACACTGGGTAGTGGCGGTTTACAAGCACACACAGGAGAGTGGCTGTACACACACACAAACACACACACACAAACACACGAGAAGGGCTTTACATGAACACACACACTGCGGAGTGGGTCTACCCCCACACACGCTGGGGAGTGGCTGTACACACACACGCTGGGGAGTGGCTGTACACACACACGCTGGGGAGTGGCTGTAGACAAACACACTGGGTAGTGGCTGTTTACAAGCACACACAGGAGAGTGGCTGTACACACACACAAACACACACACACAAACACACGAGAAGGGCTTTACATGAACACACACACTGCGGAGTGGCTGTACACACACGCTGGGGAGTGGCTGTACACACACGCTGGGGAGTGGCTGTACACACACGCTGGGGAGTGGCTGTACACACACGCTGGGGAGTGGCTGTACACACTCGCTGGGGAGTGGCTGTACACACTCGCTGGGGAGTGGCTGTACACACACGCTGGGGAGTGGCTGTACACACACGCTGGGGAGTGGCTGTACACACACGCTGGGGCGTGGCTGTACACACACGCCAGGGAGTGGCTGTACACACACGCTGGGGAGTGGCTGTACACACACGCTGGAGAGTGGCGGTACACATGGTGGAGAATGGCTGTACACACACATGCTGGAGAATGGCTGTACACACACACGCTGGAGTGTGGCGGTACACACACACGCTGGAGAGTGGCTGTACACACACACACTGGAGAGTGGCTGTACACACACACACTGGAGAGTGGCGGTACACACACACACTGGAGAGTGGCGTACACACACACACTGGAGAGTGGCTGTACACACATGCTGGGGAGTGGCTGTACAGACATGCTGGGGAGTGGCTGTACAGACACACGCTGGGGAGTGGTTGTACACACACACGCTGGGGAGTGGCTGTACACACACACGCTGGGGAGTGGCTGTACACGCACACGCTGGGGAGTGGCTGTACACACACACGCTGGGGAGTGGCTGTACACAAACACACTGGGTAGTGGCTGTTTACAAGCACACACAGGAGAGTGGCTGTACACACACACAAACACTCACACACAAACACACGAGAAGGGCTTTACATGAACACACACACTGCGGAGTGGGTCTACCCCCACACACGCTGGAGTGTGGCTGTACACACACACGCTGGGGAGTGGCTGTACACACACACACACACACACACACACACACACACACACACACACACACACACACACACACACACACGGGGAGTAGCTACACACATGCTGGTTGTGACTGTATAAACACACACACATGCTGGAGAGTCTATTTACACACACACTGGAGAGTAGCAGTATGCACACACACACTGGGGAGTGCTCTGCACTCACACAAGCATGCTGGAGAATGGCTGTCCACACATATACGCTGGAGAATGGCTGTATACACACACAAGAGTGGCTGTACATGAACATAAACACGCTGGGGAGTGGCTGTACACACACACACACACCTGCTGGGGAGTGGCTGTACACACACACACACCTGCTGGGGAGTGGCTGTACACACGCGCGTACACACACATGGGGAGTAGCTACACACATGCTGGTTCTGGATGTATAAACACACACACATGCTGGAGGGTGGCCATGAACACATTTACGCTGGAGGGTGGCTGTACACACAAACACACACACACACACACACACACACACACACGAGTGGCTGTACATGAACATACACATGCTGGAGAGTGGCTGTACACACACGCTGGAGTGTGGCTGTACACACATGCTGGAGAGTGGCTGTACACACACACGCTGGGGAGTGGCTGTACACACACACGCTGGGGAGTGGCTGTACACACACACGCTGGGGAGTGGCTGTACACAAACACACTGGGTAGTAGCTGTTTACAAGCACACACAGGAGAGTGGCTGTACACACACACAAACACACACAAACAAACACACGAGAAGGGCTTTACATGAACACACACACTGCGGAGTGGGTCTACCCCCACACACGCTGTAGTGTGGCTGTACACACACACGCCGGGGAGTGGCTGTACACACACACGCTGGGGAGTGGCTGTACACACACACGCTGGGGAGTGCTGTGCACTCACACACGCATTCTGGAGAATGGCTGTATACACACACACACACGAGAGTGGCTGTACATGAACATAAACACGCTGGGGTGTGGCTGTACACACACACACACCTGCTGGGGAGTGGCTGTACACACACATGGGGAGTAGCTACACACATGCTGGTTGTGGATGTATAAACACACAAACATGCTGGAGGGTGGCCATGGACACATTTACGCTGGAGGGTGGCTGTACACACACACACACACACACACACACACGAGTGGCTGTACATGAACATACACACGCTGGGGAGTGGACACTACACACACACGCTGGGGAGTGGCTGTACACACACTCTGGGGACAGGCTGTACACACACGCTGGGGAGTGGCTGTACACACACGCTGGGGAGTGCCTGTACACACACACGCTGGGGAGAAGCTGTACACACACACGCTGGGGAGTGGCTGTACACACACACGCTGGGGAGTGGCTGTACACACACACGCTGGGGAGTGGCTGTACACACACGCTGGGGAGTGGCTGTACACACACACGCTGGGGAGTGGCTGTACATACACACACATGCTGAGGTGTGGCTGTACACACACACACACGCTGAGGGGTGGCTGTACACACACACACACACACACGTGCTGGGGAATTACTGTACACGCGTGTGCACACACACACGCTGGGAGTAGCTACACAGATGCTGGTTGTGTCTGTATAAACACACACACATGCTGGAGAGTGGATTTACACACACACTGGAGAGTAGCAGTACGCACACACACACTGGGGAGTGCTCTGCACTCACACATGTATGCTGCAGAGTGGCTGTGCACATATATATGCTGGAGTGTGGCTATACACACACACACACACACACACACATAGACACACACGAGAGTGGCTGTACATGAACATACACACGCTGGGGAGTGGCTACACACACACACGCAGGGGAATGGCTGTACACAAATACACACACATGCAGAGGAGTGGCTATACACACACACACATACATGCTGGGGAGTGGCTGTACACAAATACACACATACATGCTGGAGAGTGGCTGTACACAAACACACTGGGGAGTGGCTGTACACACACACACACACACACACACACACACACATACATGAAGGGCTTTAAAGGAGTGGTTACACACATACACAATGGGGAATGGCTGGACACACACACACACGCGCTGGGGAGTTGCTGTACACACACACGCTGGGGAGTGGCTGTACACACACACGCTGGGGAGTGGCTGTACACACACACAGTGGGGAGTGGCTGTACACACACACACTGGGGAGTGGCTGTACACACACACACTGGGGAGTGGCTGTACACACACACACACTGGGGGGTGCTCTGCACTCACACACATGCTGGAGAGTAGCTCGACACACACATACACGCATGTACACATACACACTCGAGAGTGGCTGTACATGAACACGCATGCTGGGGATTGGCTGCACACACACACGCTGGGGAGTGGCTGTACACACACACGGTGGAGAGTAGCTGTACACACACACGCTGGAGAGTGGCTGTACACACACACGCTGGGGAGTGGCTGTACACACACACGCTGGGGAGTGGCTGTACACACACACACGCTAGGGAGTGGCTGTACACACACACGCTGGAGAGTGGCTGTACACACACACGCTGGAGAGTGGCTGTACACACACACGCTGGAGAGTGGCTGTACACACACACGCTGGAGAGTGGCTCTACACACACACGCTGGAGAGTGGCTCTACACACACACGCTGGAGAGTGGCTGTACACACACACACTGGAGAGTGGCTGTACACACACACACTGGAGAGTGGCGGTACACACACACACTGGAGAGTGGCGTACACACACACACTGGAGAGTGGCTGTACACACATGCTGGGGAGTGGCTGTACAGACATGCTGGGGAGTGGCTGTACAGACACACGCTGGGGAGTGGTTGTACACACACACGCTGGGGAGTGGCTGTACACACACACGCTGGGGAGTGGCTGTACACGCACACGCTGGGGAGTGGCTGTACACACACACGCTGGGGAGTGGCTGTACACAAACACACTGGGTAGTGGCTGTTTACAAGCACACACAGGAGAGTGGCTGTACACACACACAAACACTCACACACAAACACACGAGAAGGGCTTTACATGAACACACACACTGCGGAGTGGGTCTACCCCCACACACGCTGGAGTGTGGCTGTACACACACACGCTGGGGAGTGGCTGTACACACACACACACACACACACACACACACACACACACACACACACACACACACACACACACACACACACACACGGGGAGTAGCTACACACATGCTGGTTGTGACTGTATAAACACACACACATGCTGGAGAGTCTATTTACACACACACTGGAGAGTAGCAGTATGCACACACACACTGGGGAGTGCTCTGCACTCACACAAGCATGCTGGAGAATGGCTGTCCACACATATACGCTGGAGAATGGCTGTATACACACACAAGAGTGGCTGTACATGAACATAAACACGCTGGGGAGTGGCTGTACACACACACACACACCTGCTGGGGAGTGGCTGTACACACACACACACCTGCTGGGGAGTGGCTGTACACACGCGCGTACACACACATGGGGAGTAGCTACACACATGCTGGTTCTGGATGTATAAACACACACACATGCTGGAGGGTGGCCATGAACACATTTACGCTGGAGGGTGGCTGTACACACAAACACACACACACACACACACACACACACACACGAGTGGCTGTACATGAACATACACATGCTGGAGAGTGGCTGTACACACACGCTGGAGTGTGGCTGTACACACATGCTGGAGAGTGGCTGTACACACACACGCTGGGGAGTGGCTGTACACACACACGCTGGGGAGTGGCTGTACACACACACGCTGGGGAGTGGCTGTACACAAACACACTGGGTAGTAGCTGTTTACAAGCACACACAGGAGAGTGGCTGTACACACACACAAACACACACAAACAAACACACGAGAAGGGCTTTACATGAACACACACACTGCGGAGTGGGTCTACCCCCACACACGCTGTAGTGTGGCTGTACACACACACGCCGGGGAGTGGCTGTACACACACACGCTGGGGAGTGGCTGTACACACACACGCTGGGGAGTGCTGTGCACTCACACACGCATTCTGGAGAATGGCTGTATACACACACACACACGAGAGTGGCTGTACATGAACATAAACACGCTGGGGTGTGGCTGTACACACACACACACCTGCTGGGGAGTGGCTGTACACACACATGGGGAGTAGCTACACACATGCTGGTTGTGGATGTATAAACACACAAACATGCTGGAGGGTGGCCATGGACACATTTACGCTGGAGGGTGGCTGTACACACACACACACACACACACACACACGAGTGGCTGTACATGAACATACACACGCTGGGGAGTGGACACTACACACACACGCTGGGGAGTGGCTGTACACACACTCTGGGGACAGGCTGTACACACACGCTGGGGAGTGGCTGTACACACACGCTGGGGAGTGCCTGTACACACACACGCTGGGGAGAAGCTGTACACACACACGCTGGGGAGTGGCTGTACACACACACGCTGGGGAGTGGCTGTACACACACACGCTGGGGAGTGGCTGTACACACACGCTGGGGAGTGGCTGTACACACACACGCTGGGGAGTGGCTGTACATACACACACATGCTGAGGTGTGGCTGTACACACACACACACGCTGAGGGGTGGCTGTACACACACACACACACACACGTGCTGGGGAATTACTGTACACGCGTGTGCACACACACACGCTGGGAGTAGCTACACAGATGCTGGTTGTGTCTGTATAAACACACACACATGCTGGAGAGTGGATTTACACACACACTGGAGAGTAGCAGTACGCACACACACACTGGGGAGTGCTCTGCACTCACACATGTATGCTGCAGAGTGGCTGTGCACATATATATGCTGGAGTGTGGCTATACACACACACACACACACACACACATAGACACACACGAGAGTGGCTGTACATGAACATACACACGCTGGGGAGTGGCTACACACACACACGCAGGGGAATGGCTGTACACAAATACACACACATGCAGAGGAGTGGCTATACACACACACACATACATGCTGGGGAGTGGCTGTACACAAATACACACATACATGCTGGAGAGTGGCTGTACACAAACACACTGGGGAGTGGCTGTACACACACACACACACACACACACACACACACATACATGAAGGGCTTTAAAGGAGTGGTTACACACATACACAATGGGGAATGGCTGGACACACACACACGCGCGCTGGGGAGTTGCTGTACACACACACGCTGGGGAGTGGCTGTACACACACACGCTGGGGAGTGGCTGTACACACACACAGTGGGGAGTGGCTGTACACACACACACTGGGGAGTGGCTGTACACACACACACTGGGGAGTGGCTGTACACACACACACACTGGGGGGTGCTCTGCACTCACACACATGCTGGAGAGTAGCTCGACACACACATACACGCATGTACACATACACACTCGAGAGTGGCTGTACATGAACACGCATGCTGGGGATTGGCTGCACACACACACGCTGGGGAGTGGCTGTACACACACACGGTGGAGAGTAGCTGTACACACACACGCTGGAGAGTGGCTGTACACACACACGCTGGGGAGTGGCTGTACACACACACGCTGGGGAGTGGCTGTACACACACACACGCTAGGGAGTGGCTGTACACACACACGCTGGAGAGTGGCTGTACACACACACGCTGGAGAGTGGCTGTACACACACACGCTGGAGAGTGGCTGTACACACACACGCTGGAGAGTGGCTCTACACACACACGCTGGAGAGTGGCTCTACACACACACGCTGGAGAGTGGCTGTACACACACACGCTGGAGAGTGGCTGTACACACACACGCTGGGGAGTGGCTGTACACACACACGCTGGGGAGTGGCTGTACACACACACACGCAGGGGAGTGGCTGTACACACACACTCGCAGGGGAGTGGCTGTATACACACACAGATGCGGGGGAGTGGCTATACACACACACAGGGGAGTAGCTACCGACACACACAGGGGAGTAGCTACAGATACACACACACACACAGGGGAGTGGCTGTACACACACACATGCTGAGGGGTGGCTGTACACACACACACGCTGGGGAGTGGCTGTACACACAGACGCTGGGGAGTGGCTGTACACACACACGCTGGGGAGTGGCTGTACACACACACGCTGGGGAGTGGCTGCACACACACACACGCAGGGGAGTGGCTGTACACACACAGTCGCAGGGGAGTGGCTGTATACACACACAGATGCGGGGGAGTGGCTATACACACACACAGGGGAGTAGCTACCGACACACACAGGGGAGTAGCTACAGACACACACACACACACAGGGGAGTGGCTGTACACACACACATGCTGAGGGGTGGCTGTACACACACACACGCTGGGGAGTGGCTGTACACACACACGCTGGGGAGTGGCTGTACACACACACGCTGGGGAGTGGCTGTACACACACACGCTGGGGAGTGGCTGTACACACACACGCTGGGGAGTGGCTGTACACTCACACGCTGGGGAGTGGCTGTACACACACACGCTGGGGAGTGGCTGTACACACACACGCTGGGGAGTGGCTGTACACACATGCTGGGGAGTGGCTGTACACACACACGCTGGGGAGTGGCTGTACACACACGCTGGGGAGTGGCTGTACACACACACGCTGGGGAGTGGCTGTACACACACACGCTGGGGAGTGGCTGTACACACACACTGGGGAGTGGCTGTACATATACTCTGGGGAGTGGCTGTACACACACAGACACACGCTGGGGAGTGGCTGTACACACAGACACACGCTGAGGAGTGGCTGTACACACATAGACACACGCTGAGGAGTGGCTGTACACACACAGACACACGCTGGGGACTGGCTGTACATACACAGACACACGCTGGGGAGTGGCTGTCACACGTTGAGAAGTAGCAGTACACACGTCTAAAGAGTGGCTGTACACACACACATTGGAGAGTGGTTGTACACAAACGCACACAGTGTACACAAACACACATACACGCTGGGGACTGGCTGTCCACAGACACAATCACGCTGTGGAGTGGTTGCATACACAGACATATGCTGGGGAGTGGCTGTACACACACACTGGAGAGTGGCTGTACACACACACGCTGGGGAGTGGCTGTACACACACACTGGGGAGTGGCTGTACACACACACGCTGGGGAGTGGCTGTACACACACACGCTGGGGAGTGGCTGTACACACACACGCTGGGGAGTGGCTGTACACACACACGCTGGGGAGTGGCTGTACACACACACGCTGGGGAGTGGCTGTACACATACACGCTGGGGAGCGGCTGTACACATACACGCTGGGGAGTGGCTGTACACATACACGCTGGGGAGTGGCTGTACACACACACGCTGGGGAGTGGCTGTACACACACTCGGGGGAGTGGCTGTACACACACACACTCGGGAGTGGCTGTACACATACACGCAAGAGACTGGCGGTCCACACACACGCTGGAGAGTGGCTATACACACACACGCTGGGGAGTGGCTGTACATACACACACATGCTGAGGTGTGGCTGTACACACACACACACGCTGAGGGGTGGCTGAACACACACACACACACGCTGGGGAGTGGCTGTACACACAGACACGCTGGGGAGTGGCTGTACACACAGACACGCTGGGGAGTGGCTGTACACACAGACACGCTGGGGAG
>NC_135898.1:36705048-36715048 GCF_964194155.1 Cetorhinus maximus | reverse complement strand
ACACACACACCTGCTGGGGAGTGGCTGTACACACACATGGGGAGTAGCTACACACATGCTGGTTGTGGATGTATAAACACACAAACATGCTGGAGGGTGGCCATGGACACATTTACGCTGGAGGGTGGCTGTACACACACACACACACACACACACACACACACACGAGTGGCTGGAAATGAACATACACACGCTGGGGAGTGGACACCACACACACACGCTGGGGAGTGGCTGTACACACACACACGCTGGGGAGTGGCACTACACACACACGCTGGGGAGTGGCTGTACACACACTCTGGGGACAGGCTGTACACACACGCTGGGGAGTGGCTGTACACACACGCTGGGGAGTGCCTGTACACACACACGCTGGGGAGAAGCTGTACACACACACGCTGGGGAGTGGCTGTACACACACATGCTGGGGAGTGGCTGTACACACACACGCTGGGGAGTGGCTGTACACACACGCTGGGGAGTGGCTGTACACACACACGCTGGGGAGTGGCTGTACATACACACACATGCTGAGGTGTGGCTGTACACACACACACACGCTGAGGGGTGGCTGTACACACACACACACACACACACACTGGGGAGTGGCTGGACACACACACACACACACTGGGGAGTGGCTGTACACACACACGCTGGGGAGTGGCTGTACACACACACGCTGGGGAGTGGCTGTACACACACACGCTGGGGAGTGGCACTACACACACACGCTGGGGAGTGGCTGTACACACACTCTGGGGACAGGCTGTACACACACGCTGGGGAGTGGCTGTACACACACACGCTGGGGAGTGGCTGTACACACACACGCTGGGGAGTGGCTGTACACACACGCTGGGGAGTGGCTGTACACACACGCTGGGGAGTGGCTGTACACACACACGCTGGGGAGTGGCTGTACACACACACGCTGGGGAGTGGCTGTACACACACACGCAAGAGACTGGCGGTCCACACACACGCTGGAGAGTGGCTGTACACACACACACTGGTGAGTGGCTGTACATACACACACATGCTGAGGTGTGGCTGTACACACACATGCTGAGGTGTGGCTGTACACACACATGCTGAGGTGTGGCTGTACACACACACACACGCTGAGGGGTGGCTGTACACACACACACACACACACTGGGGAGTGGCTGTACACACACACACACACACTGGGGAGTGGCTGTACACACATACGCTGGGGAGTGGCTGTACACACACACGCTGGGGAGTGGCTGTACACACACACGCTGGGGAGAGGCTGTACAGACACACGCTGGGGAGTGGCTGTACACACACACGCTGGGGACTGGCTGTACACACACACGCTGGGGAGTGCCTGTACACACACACGCTGGGGAGTGGCTGTACACACACACGCTGGGGAGTGGCTGTACACACACACGCTGGGGAGTGGCTGTACACACACACGCTGGGGAGTGGCTGTACACACACACGCTGGGGAGTGGCTGTACACAAACACGCGGGGGAGTGGCTGTACACACACACGCTGCGGAGTGGCTGTACACACAGACGCTGGGGAGTGGCTGTACACACACACTCTGGGGAGTGGCTGTACACACACGCGCTGGGGAGTGGCTGTACACACACACGCTGGGGAGTGGCTGTACACACACACGCTGGGGAGTGGCTGTACACACACACGCTGGGGAGTGGCTGTACACACACACGCTGGGGAGTGGCTGTACACACACACGCTAGGGAGTGGCTGTACACAACACACTGGGTAGTGGCGGTTTACAAGCACACACAGGAGAGTGGCTGTACACACACACAAACACACACACACAAACACACACACACAAACACACGAGAAGGGCTTTACATGAACACACACACTGCGGAGTGGGTCTACCCCCACACACGCTGGAGAGTGGCTTTACACACACACGCTGGGGAGTGGCTGTACACGCACACGCTGGGGAGTGGCTGTACACACACACACGCTGGGGAGTGGCTGTACACAAACACACTGCGTAGTGGCTGTTTACAAGCACACACAGGAGAGTGGCTGTACACACACACAAACACACACACACAAACACACGAGAAGGGCATTACATGAACACACACACTGCGGAGTGGGTCTCCCCCCACACACGCTGGAGTGTGGCTGTACACACACACGCTGGGGAGTGGCTGTACACACACACGCTGGGGAGTGGCTGTACACACACACGCTGGGGAGTGGCTGTACACACACACGCTGGGGAGTGGCTGTACACACACACACACACACGGGGAGTAGCTACACACATGCTGGTTGTGACTGTATAAACACACACACATGGTGGAGAGTGGATTTACACACACACAGGAGAGTAGCAGTACACACACACACACTGGGGAGTGCTCTGCACTCACATACGCATTCTGGAGAATGGCTGTATACACACACACACGAGAGTGGCTGTACATGAACATAAACACGCTGGGGTGTGGCTGTACACACACACGCTGGGGAGTGGCTGTACACAAACACACTGGGTAGTGGCTGTTTACAAGCACACACAGGAGAGTGGCTGTACACACACACAAACACAAACACACGAGAAGGGCATTACATGAACACACACACTGCGGAGTGGGTCTCCCCCCACACACGCTGGAGTGTGGCTGTACACACACACGCTGGGGAGTGGCTGTACACACACACGCTGGGGAGTGGCTGTACACACACACGCTGGGGAGTGGCTGTACACACACACACACACGGGGAGTAGCTACACACATGCTGGTTGTGACTGTATAAACACACACACATGGTGGAGAGTGGATTTACACACACACTGGAGAGTAGCAGTACACACACACACACTGGGGAGTGCTCTGCACTAACATACGCATTCTGGAGAATGGCTGTATACACACACACACGAGAGTGGCTGTACATGAACATAAACACGCTGGGGTGTGGCTGTACACACACACACACCTGCTGGGGAGTGGCTGTACACACACATGGGGAGTAGCTACACACATGCTGGTTGTGGATGTATAAACACACACACATGCTGGAGGGTGGCCATGGACACATTTACGCTGGAGAGTGGCTGTACACACACACACACACACACACACACACACACACACACACACACACACACACGAGTGGCTGTACATGAACACACGCTGGGGAGTGGCTGTACACACATGCTGGGGAGTGGCTGTACACACACACGCTGGGGAGTGGCTGTACACACACACTCTGGGGACTGGCTGTACACACACGCTGGGGAGTGGCCGTACACACGCGCTGGGGAGTGGCTGTACACACACGCTGGGGAGTGGCTGTACACACACACGCTGGGGAGTGGCTGTACACACACACGCTGGGGAGAAGCTGTACACACACACGCTGGAGAGTGGCTGTAAACACACGCTGGGGAGTGGCTGTACACACACACGCTGGGGAGTAGCTGTACACACACACGCTGGGGAGTAGCTGTACACACACGCGCTGGGGAGTGGCTGTACACACACGCGCTGTGGAGTGGCTGTACACACACGCGCTGGGGAGTGGCTGTACACACACGCGCTGGAGAGTGGCTGTACACACACACGCTGGGGAGTGGCTGTACACACACGCTGGGGAGTGGCTGTACACACAAGCTGGGGAGTGGCTGTACACACACTGGGGAGCGGCTGTACACACACACTGGGGAGCGGCTGTACACACACACGCTGGGGAGCGGCTGTACACACACGCTGAGGAGTGGCTGTACACACACGCTGGGGAGTGGCTGTACACACACGCTGGGGAGTGGCTGTACACACACGCTGGGGAGTGGCTGTACACACACGCTGGGGAGTAGCTGTACACACGCTGGAGAGTGGCTGTACACACACGCTGGGGAGTGGCTGTACACACACACTGGGGAGTGGCTGTACACACACGCTGGGGAGTGGCTGTACACACACGCTGGGGAGTGGCTGTACACACACGCGGGGGCGTGGCTGTACACACACGCTAGGGAGTGGCTGTACACACACGCTGGGGAGTGGCTGTACACACACGCAGGAGAGTGGCTGTACACATGGTGGAGAATGGCTGTACACACACATGCTGGAGAATGGCTGTACACACACACGCTGGAGAGTGGCTGTACACACACACGCTGGAGAGTGGCTGTACACACACACACTGGAGAGTGGCGTACACACACACACTGGAGAGTGGCTGTTCACACATGCTGGGGAGTGGCTGTACAGACATGCTGGGGAGTGGCTGTACAGACACACGCTGGGGAGTGCTTGTACACACACACGCTGGGGAGTGGCTGTACAGACAGACGCTGGGGAGTGGCTGTACACACTCACGCTGGGGAGTGGCTGTACACACACACGCTGGGGAGTGGCTGTACACACACACGCTGGGGAGTGGCTGTACACACACACGCTGGGGAGTGGCTGTACACACACACGCTGGGGAGTGGCTGTACACACACACGCTGGGGAGTGGCTGTACACACACATGCTGGGGTGTGGCTGTACACACACATGCTGGAGAGTGGCGTACACACACATGCTGGGGAGTGGCGTACACACACACGCTGGGGAGTGGCTGTACAGACACACGCTGGGGAGTGGCTGTACACACACGCTGGGGAGTGGCTGTACACACACGCTGGGGAGTGGCTGTACACACACACGCTGGGGAGTGGCTGTACACACACACGCTGGGGAGTGGCTGTACACACACACGCTGGGGAGTGGCTGTACACACACACGCTGGGGAGTGGCTGTACACACACACGCTGGGGAGTGGCTGTACACACACCCGCTGGGGAGTGGCTGTACACACACACGCTGGGGAGTGGCTGTACACACACACGCTGGGGAGTGGCTGTACACACACACACACACACACACACACACGGGGAGTAGCTACACACATGCTGGTTGTGACTGTATAAACACACACACATGCTGGAGAGTCAATTTACACACACACTGGAGAGTAGCAGTATGCACACACACACTGGGGAGTGCTCTGCACTCACACAAGCATGCTGGAGAATGGCTGTCCACACATATACGCTGGAGAATGGCTGTATACACACACACACACGAGAGTGGCTGTACATGAACATAAACACGCTGGGGAGTGGCTGTACACACACACACACCTGCTGGGGAGTGGCTGTACACACACACACACCTGCTGGTGAGTGGCTGTACACACGCGCGTACACACACATGGGGAGTAGCTACACACATGCTGGTTCTGGATGTATAAACACACACACATGCTGGAGGGTGGCCATGTACACATTTACGCTGGAGGGTGGCTGTACACACACACACACACACATGAGTGGCTGTACATGAACATACACATGCTGGAGAGTGGCTGTACACACACGCTGGAGTGTGGCTGTACACACATGCTGGAGAGTGGCTGTACACACACACGCTGGGGAGTGGCTGTACACACACACGCTGGGGAGTGGCTGTACACACACACGCTGGGGAGTGGCTGTACACAAACACACTGGGTAGTGGCTGTTTACAAGCACACACAGGAGAGTGGCTGTACACACACACAAACACACACACACAAACACACGAGAAGGGCTTTACATGAACACACACACTGCGGAGTGGGTCTACCCCCACACACGCTGGAGTGTGGCTGTACACACACACGCCGGGGAGTGGCTGTACACACACACGCTGGGGAGTGTCTGTACACACACACGCTGGGGAGTGGCTGTACACACACACACACACACACACACACACACACACACACACACACGGGGAGTAGCTACACAAATGCTGGTTGTGACTGTATAAACACACACACATGCTGGAGAGTGGATTTACACACACACTGGAGAGTAGCAGTACGCACACACACGCTGGGGAGTGCTGTGCACTCACACACGCATTCTGGAGAATGGCTGTATACACACACACACGAGAGTGGCTGTACATGAACATAAACACGCTGGGGTGTGGCTGTACACACACACACACCTGCTGGGGAGTGGCTGTACACACACATGGGGACTAGCTACACACATGCTGGTTGTGGATGTATAAACACACACACATGCTGGAGGGTGGCCATGGACACATTTACGCTGGAGGGTGGCTGTACACACACACACACACACACACACACACACACACAAGCACGCGAGTGGCTGTACATGAACATACACATGCTGGAGAGTGGGTGTACACACACGCTGGATTGTGGCTGTACACACATGCTGGAGAGTGGCTGTACACACACACGCTGGGGAGTGGCTGTACACACACACACACACAAACACGGGGAGTAGCTACACACATGCTGGTTGTGACTGTGCACTCACACACGCATGCTGGAGAATGGCTGTATACACACACACACACGAGAGTGGCTGTACATGAACATAAACATGCTGGGGTGTGGCTGTACACACACACACACCTGCTGGGGAGTGGCCGTACACACACATGGGGAGTAGCTACACACATGCTGGTTGTGGATGTATAAACACACACACATGCTGGAGGGTGGCCATGGACACATTTACGCTGGAGGGTGGCAGTACACACACACACACACACACACACACACGAGTGGCAGTACATGAACATATACATGCTGGAGAGTGGCTGTACACACACGCTGGATTGTGGCTGTACACACACACGCTGGGGAGTGGCTGTACGCACACGCTGGGGAGTGGCTGTACAAAAACACGCTGGGGAGTGGCTGTACACACACTCTGGGGACAGGCTGTACACACACGCTGAGGAGTGGCTGTACACACACGCTGGGGAGTGGAACTACACACACGCGCTGGGGAGTGGCTGTACACACACACGCTGGGGAGTGGCACTACACACACACGCTGGGGAGTGGCTGTACACACTCTCGGGACAGGCTGTACACACACGCTGGGGAGTGGCTGTACACACACGCTGGGGAGTGGCTGTACACACACACGCTGGGGAGAAGCTGTACACACACACGCTGGGGAGTGGCTGTACGCACACGCTGGGGAGTGGCTGTACACACGTGCTGGAGAGTGGCTGTACACACACACGCTGGGGAGTGGCTGTACACACACACATGCAGGGGAGTGGCTGTACAGACACACGCTGGGGAGTGGCTGTACAGACACACGCTGGGGAGTGGCTGTACACACACACGCTGGGGAGTGGCTGTACACACAAACGCTGGGGAGTGGCTGTACACACACACGCTGGGGAGTGGCTGTACACACACACGCTGGGGAGTGGCTGTACACACACACGCTGGGGAGTGGCTGTACACACACGCTGGGGAGTGGCTGTACACACACGCTGGGGAGTGGCTGTACACACACACGCTGGGGAGTGGCTGTACACACACACGCTGGGGAGTGGCTGTACACACACACGCTGGAGAGTGGCTGTACACAAACATGCTGGGGTGTGGCTGTACACACACATGCTGGAGAGTGGCGTACACACACATGCTGGGGAGTGGCTGTACACACACACGCTGGGGAGTGGCTGTACACACACACGCTGGGGAGTGGCTGTACACACACACGCTGGGGAGTGGCTGTACACACACGCTGGGGTTTGGCTGTACACACATGCTGGGGAGTGGCTGTACACATACGCTGGGGAGTGGCTGTACACACACACGCTGGGGAGTGGCTGTACACACACGCTGGGGAGTGGCTGTACACACACACGCTGAGGAGTGGCTGAACACACACACGCTGGGGAGTGGCTGTACACACACACGCTGGGGAGTGGCTCTACACACACACGCTGGGGAGTGGCTCTACACACACACGCTGGGGAGTGGCTGTACACACACACGCTGGGGAGTGGCTGTACACACACACGCTGGGGAGTGGCTGTACACACACACGCTGGGGAGTGGCTGTACACACACACGCTGGGGAGTGGCTGTACACACACACGCTGGGGAGTGGCTGTACACACACACGCTGGGGAGTGGCTGTACACACACACCCTGGGGAGTGGCTGTACACACACACACACACACACACACACACGGGGAGTAGCTACACACATGCTGGTTGTGACTGTATAAACACACACACATGCTGGAGAATCTATTTACACACACACTGGAGAGTAGCAGTATGCACACACACACTGGGGAGTGCTCTGCACTCACACAAGCATGCTGGAGAATGGCTGTCCACACATATACGCTGGAGAATGGCTGTATACACACACACACACGAGAGTGGCTGTACATGAACATAAACACGCTGGGGAGTGGCTGTACACACACACACACCTGCTGGGGAGTGGCTGTACACACACACACACCTGCTGGTGAGTGGCTGTACACACGCGCGTACACACACATGGGGAGTAGCTACACACATGCTGGTTCTGGATGTATAAACACACACACATGCTGGAGGGTGGCCATGTACACATTTACGCTGGAGGGTGGCTGTACACACACACACACACACACGAGTGGCTGTACATGAACATACACATGCTGGAGAGTGGCTGTACACACACGCTGGAGTGTGGCTGTACACACATGCTGGAGAGTGGCTGTACACACACACGCTGGGGAGTGGCTGTACACACACACGCTGGGGAGTGGCTGTACACACACACGCTGGGGAGTGGCTGTACACAAACACACTGGGTAGTGGCTGTTTACAAGCACACACAGGAGAGTGGCTGTACACACACACAAACACACACACACAAACACACGAGAAGGGCTTTACATGAACACACACACTGCGGAGTGGGTCTACCCCCACACACGCTGGAGTGTGGCTGTACACACACACGCCGGGGAGTGGCTGTACACACACACGCTGGGGAGTGTCTGTACACACACACGCTGGGGAGTGGCTGTACACACACACACACACACACACACACACACACACACACACGGGGAGTAGCTACACAAATGCTGGTTGTGACTGTATAAACACACACACATGCTGGAGAGTGGATTTACACACACACTGGAGAGTAGCAGTACGCACACACACGCTGGGGAGTGCTGTGCACTCACACACGCATTCTGGAGAATGGCTGTATACACACACACACGAGAGTGGCTGTACATGAACATAAACACGCTGGGGTGTGGCTGTACACACACACACACCTGCTGGGGAGTGGCTGTACACACACATGGGGACTAGCTACACACATGCTGGTTGTGGATGTATAAACACACACACATGCTGGAGGGTGGCCATGGACACATTTACGCTGGAGGGTGGCTGTACACACACACACACACACACACACACACACACACACACAAGCACGCGAGTGGCTGTACATGAACATACACATGCTGGAGAGTGGGTGTACACACACGCTGGATTGTGGCTGTACACACATGCTGGAGAATGGCTGTACACACACATGCTGGAGAATGGCTGTACACACACACGCTGGAGAGTGGCAGTACACACACACGCTGGAGAGTGGCTGTACACACACACACTGGAGAGTGGCTGTACACACACACACTGGAGAGTGGCTGTACACACACACACTGGAGAGTGGCGTACACACACACACTGGAGAGTGGCTGTACACACATGCTGGGGAGTGGCTGTACAGACATGCTGGGGAGTGGCTGTACAGACACACGCTGGGGAGTGGTTGTACACACACACGCTGGGGAGTGGCTGTACACACACACGCTGGGGAGTGGCTGTACACGCACACGCTGGGGAGTGGCTGTACACACACACGCTGGGGAGTGGCTGTACACAAACACACTGGGTAGTGGCTGTTTACAAGCACACACAGGAGAGTGGCTGTACACACACACAAACACTCACACACAAACACACGAGAAGGGCTTTACATGAACACACACACTGCGGAGTGGGTCTACCCCCACACACGCTGGAGTGTGGCTGTACACACACACGCTGGGGAGTGGCTGTACACACACACACACACACACACACACACACACACACACACACACACA